>NW_028185228.1:1568844-1604522 GCF_003343005.1 Rhea americana | reverse complement strand
CTTCTTCTGTCTGAATTTGGCCAAGAGCTCCTTGCTCACCCATGCAGGTCTCCTGCCCCTTTTGCTGCACTTCTTACTCAGAGGGATGCACCGCTATTGAGCTTGGATTGAGCTTTCATTACTATTACTCTCTTCTAATTTTCTATRAATTGTATAAATTCCTTAGTGGAGATGGATAAGCTTATTTTATTTAGATAAAATAGTTCAGATATAAAYGTTAATGCTCAGACTCATTCTACAGTTTTCCTTTGGTGCCAAATATTATGTGCTATGAACATAAAAACAAAGTCAATCCTCACCAGAATCAGCAAATATTCCTCTAGGATGCCCATGTATATCAGGAACTGGGATGTCCACTGCAGTCTGTTCTGCAGACTAGAACAGTTCTAGCAACAGCACTGACAGTGCCTTGGCCTGTAGAGCTGGACTGATGCTACTGCTACAAGCAGTGAACAGCTCCTTCCCGAGTCCTATAGTCACACTGGCATAGGGAAGATCAGCTTCAGGAGGGAAGCATACTCCAAGATCTCTTTTACACCTAGAGGCGATGGTTGAAAATAGTATGAAATACTATGAATAGATTAGAAGTCAAAGTCAAAGGCAACATAAATTAAAGTCTCCCAAGTGACTAGTTACTCTTTTTGTTAAGCTTCAGATTCCTTTGTGCACCCCTCCTAAGAACATCGGATCTTTTCTCCAGATAAATCTATGGAGCAGGGAGGAGTAGTACAACTCCAGCCCGCTGTTAGCCCAGCCTTGTGTACTGCTCACTCTGTCTCATGTGTCTTCTRGCAGGGAGAAATTGTGCTGTCAGAACCCCGAAACATTACAACTAATTCTGCTTTCTATATTTGCTTTTTTTTTCCACATCCTGACTCTTTTTTTTATAATGTGCAACATAAAAAGGTGCAATTTTGATACTGTCCAACTTTCACACCATGGCTGTCCCTCTTGATACACATCTTYCTGTTTCATATATTATTCACTCTGAAAAGAAACTTTAACAGAAAACATAAAGTTCTCCATTTCCCACTAAGCATTTCAACAAATGTAATGACAGGAAACTATAGAAAAGGTGAAGGATTAAGTAGTTCYATGGACTTGGAAATAGATCTTATTCAGTTGTGAAATTCCAGTTCTGTAAAAATTTCAAAAAAATAAAGAATTTTTGTTAGAGTTCATTCCCCTTCTCAAATTAAGTTGTTATACAGTATTTAGAGAAAAAAATAGCATTTTATAGTTATTTAATTCTTTTGTTTGATAGAGTTTTGATTTTACTTTGTCCACACAACTTCAATATAGCCCAAYATGTTGTGTTACATAAAATTTAATTGCCAGTGTATATAGTTATACTGTACATGTTGCAATGGGAAATTACAAATTACGAAGAGGCAGCAGTAATTTACAAGCTAATTAAAATGTAATTAAAAAATTGACAGTCAAAACATAAGGGAAAACTTGGAAAGCTTTTAACAGTGACAAATCCAAGATTTTGGAAATCTAGATAGTCGTTTTACTTCTGGTTATCTAGTCGGAATAGCTATTCACCCTTCCCRTCTGAAAGATACATTTACTGATTCTAATAAAACCTGCCTCCTTTAGTAAAAAAATCTATCGGGTATGATAAAAAGTAAAAGTGGTTGATGTAAACTGAAAATACTGTAAAAATGAGACATTAAAAGAAAAAGAAAAAAAATAGAACTTAGACTATTTAGGGGACATATTTCCATGTCCAATAGAGTACTAGCAAATGTATTGTGAATATTCACCTGAATGTGAAAGCAGAAGAAAAGGCCAGAAGGTRCACACTGTGTGAGGGCAGTTTAAGAGATTTGTTAGCTGGTTAAAAGACTAMTACTTTAAGAATTTTCAAGAATGAGAAACAAAATTTCCTAAAAACTGCATACTTTTTACTTTTTGCATATTCAGTGTTAAAAAATGGTTTTATACCAAATTTATAATTTTCTATGTTGTTTAGACAAATCACCCATAAAGAAATCACACTAATGTCAGTACAGGCATCCTCACTTGTTCTAACCCTGCTGCATCACTAAAAGCAATAAGCCATAAAAGACCAAGACTGCAACCTATAGATCGGTTTTGCTATAGAAAACATTATTCTTGTCCTCCTTTTAGTCTTTGTCATATCTGCCTTGCTCCCCTTATTTTCCAAAAGTGAAACATTGCCTCAGAAATGATGTTTGGCACTTTTGTAGAATTATTTATGAAGAAATGACAGAACACATTTTTTGAGCTCTTCTGGGTCTCTACTACCTTCTACCTACTCCAATGGGTCTGAGAAGCCACCATGGAAGTCCAGTAGTGCTATTCAAGTCCTATAACACTCCATTGTTCCTCTGGTTTTCTTTACTTTTTGTGGTCAAAACTTWACTTTCAAGAAGTTTTTTGTTTATGGATGGTTGGTTTTCAGGGAAGAAGCTTAGTTGCTCATACATCAAGTGTTAAGGCTCCCTCTGTCATCTAAGAAAAAAAAAAAAAATCCACAGCTGATTTATCCCATCTGAAAATAAGATGGGACGAATCACCCTGTGAAAGTGCCAATCTCTTCACTGATTGCTAGAATTTACACAGCCAGCTTTGACTGGCAGCCAGGGTTAGACGAGATAAACGCCATTCTTAGTGTCATCCTTACTCAATTCCCAGTGCCTGTCCAGGAGCCAGTAATACCTGTGAGCTTACAGATAGACTGTAGTTGCTGTAAATTTTCTGGTGTTTTCCTGAAGASAAAACATACATACTACTTCATAACTATAGTCAGAGACTAAATTCACCTCTCAAAAAATGTATATCACCGAGAAACCAAGAACAAATTAGATGAATTTGTTTCAACTACTTTGTACTTCTCCAGGCAGAAATAACAACATGAAAAACAGACCACGAAAGAACAACATTTCTGCAAATTATTCTTAAAATGTTTGTGGATAATATTTACACATCTGCCAGCTTTCCTCTCCTCAGCAAAACAGAGCTCACTAGCTAACAAGAAAGCTTCAAAAAGTTTTGCATTTATTTTCAGTTTAGATAAGCACATTAAATTTCAAACATTCTTACAAAAATTTGCGTAACCCTTTGAAAGCTGGATTTGGATCTCGTTCTCATCTATTTGACCTGTGTCACTTTACTGAATTCAGTAGCAGTACTTCTGAGCTACACCACAATAAATGAGATTCTGACCTCTGAAGTTTACAGATTGGAGTGGATTCAATGCAAGAATTGCATGTCTTTCAAGACTCTCAACACTTCTGATTCCAGCTGGAAACTTCTCAACAGCAGCCTCTCTCAAGGTATCCCAGCATTTCTAGTGCTGGCCAGCTCCCAGAAATTCAAGAGCTATAAAAATGAGAAAGATAAAATATAGTGAAACACTCCAGAATCTCTACAAAGTCTGTATCACACCTGGAAATTAGACCACTTTTCCATCAATACCTAGAGAGGAAAGTCAAAGTGAACAGGGCTGTTTAAATTCCAGACTAATTCCTTGTCCTTACCCAAATTCTCTTCCAATCTATGCTGAGTGCAAAATGATGTTTCATTTCAAGATGCATAGTGATTCAAATACCAGAGTTCAGTTCTTTGCTTTCAAAAGTGCTTTTATGCAATGAAGAAATGAAAGGTACTAAGATAAAATCATGCTACATTCTTTAAATCTCTCCACATGTATTACGTTGAGGACTTGACCAGTCCATCATATGTCTAAGAGAAAACAACAAGAGGAAGGAGGTTCATATATTTCACAGAAGCTCAGCTGTGATGAACTTCTCAGCAGAGATTCACAGTTAAATTCTCRTGAAGTATTTATACAAAGATAGCATGTGCATTCGTACCTATCAGCCAAAATTTTAGCCTGATTCTTGGGTTTACACACTATGTTTCCCTGTCAATTATCTCTACTAAACAGATAAAGTTTATCAGTAGAGCAATATATTTTTCTCCCAATGGTACTTTCAAAGTAAAAACAGCTAATTATACTGACAGAAACAAAAATGGAGGTGAGGAGAACAGTGTTTTCTCCAATTTGTGCATGAAACTCATGATTAATTACCTCAATTTTCTTTCAATTTTCCTTACCTACTTTATGTTCTTTACATCCATCACTGAACTGTGAAATATGACCCAAACTTTAGTGCTTCAGAGTTGAGTTTACAGTGGAGAGCAATATCTCATTGATGAAAGCAGCTCAAATAAATATATCTTAGAATCATAGAATCATAGAATCATAGAATCAGTAAGATTGGAAGGGACCTCTGGAGATCATCTAGTCCAACCTCCCTGCTCAAGCATGGTCACCCAAAGCATGGTAGACAGGGTTGCATCCAGGCGGGCCTTGAAGATCTCCAGAGAAGGAGACTCCACAACCTCTCTGGGCAACCTGTGCCAGGGCTCTGTCACTCTCACAGGGAAGAAATTCCCCCTCACGCTCAGGTGGAACTKCCTGTGCTTCAATTTCTGCCCATTGCCTCTTGTCCTGTCACACGGGACAWCTGAAAAGAGTTTGTCCCCGTCCCCTTGACACCCTCCCTTCAGGTACTTGTACACATTGATAAGATCCCCCCTCAGTCTTCTCTTCCCCAGGCTGCAGAGGCCCAGCTCTCGCAGCCGTTCCTCAYAGGGCAGGTGCTCCAGCCCTCTGATCATCATCTGCTTTTCTCCAAAAGCAGAACAGCAAGAAAACAAATATTGCACAAAGAGAGGACATAAAATATGTAATCACTTCGCTTCAGAAGACASAGCTGTCTCGGAAGCTCTGTCCAGACGCAGTGGATGTCTGTTCTAGCATTTCCAGTTTTTYATTTGTCGTGCCTTCCTGGAGCTGTTGTCACCTGAAGACTTCACCCTCTCTAAGAGAGCAGCAGTCTGCTGGGTGTATTAGTTCTGTTTGCAAGAAACTGGCAAAAGGGACTCAGACTCTCCGTGGATCTTTAGTGCTGTTGCAGCCAAGAGACAGAAAATACACAGAGTTAAACTATGGTAAAGAAGAACCAAGGTGGAGGCACATGGTTTTGAGGGCAAGGGGAATAATTTTGCCTGTTATCCGAAAATTTCCGTTAAGTAGAGGGAGGACACACACAGCCTTGTGTCAACAGCCGTTTAAAAGAAAAGAAACCTTGCTTTACCTATGAAAGTATCACAGTCCAACCACAAGGACGGGGTTCACACTTATCTTTTTGCTTCAGTTAAGCAATGTTTCCTAAAGCTTCTCCCACTTGAAAACATTAATGAGAAGAGCTGCACAGCAGCTTGAGTAGGTTGAACAGCCAACAGAGGGATTTGGAATAATCTCTTACAAATTATGGTCTTAAACACGAGTTAACAAGTGTGCTTGCCCATAAAAACATCACGTTACAACAGAGGTTTTCACTTATGCCATGCCTGACAGGAGACTTGAGATGACTCTGTCACGATGGAAAACCACTCCCTAATCTGTAATAATATTTCTCAATGTTCTGTGGCAGTAAAACCACAGTCTAAAGGGCAACATGTCACAGGCTGCTTTCCTAACTGTGAAAAGAGGGTGGACATGTCTTTGCCTAACTCTGACTGATTGCTTCGTCTCCGTGAAAAGGGTCTTAGTACTTAACATGTCTTATTTAAAACACCAGCCCAGGCATCTATTTTTAGCTCACATAGCTACATAAAAAGTTTGCAAACATTTATAGACTCCAACTTTAGAAAGAAAAAATTGTAAGTAAAATAAACATCTTGGTTTTTAAAAAAACAGAACTTGAGGGGACACAGCTCTTGAATTCTTCCAGCTGGCAATACTGATGTTACCCTCTTCCTTTTCAATTTTGTCTGGCATTATTAGCCATAAACAGTATATTTGTCTACAGCTTTGTGACTTTGCTATGGTCAGGGGTAGGGAAGCAATCCGTGGGTGTCCTGCTCTCTTCCTCCTATGCAATCATGAGATACCTAGTGAAACAACTGCTAACAGCTTTGGGCATGGGAAAAATAGGCAGTAGCCATATACTGAAAACAACAGGGTTTGCTTATTCTTTGCATATGTCTGTGTTGTACTAGGAGAATGTTAGAGGGAGTCACAGAAACTAATTGGCTCMATAAAAGCCCATACCTTGCAACATGGTACTGCAAGACAGCAAACACAAATGAAGAAGAAATAAGAGACAGGAATTGTCCTTTACCACCCCTCATCCATCAGGAAAAAAAATATTCTCAAATCTACTAATTTCGTGTTTCTCCATCACTTTATTTTGTCTGCAAAGCTGGCAAGCTTTGAGTCAACTCTTCAACAGTCAACAGTTTGATATACATTTATACGGTATCTTGATCCACACAGGAGTGAAAGAATATTGCAATAAAAATTAACAAGCAAAACTGAACAGATCAGCAGCTGGTGATCCCAAGAGACAAYACTTAGGTAAGAAAGGAAAGAGACAATGTCAAAATTATCCCAGCTGGTGGTAGGTTTCTACAAAAAGAATYCTCAATGTTGGCAAAATCAGTACAAAAGAAAAATAGCAAGTTCACTTGGGCTGAATTTTACATGAAGCTGAAAAACAGTAGTTTTTCATAACACTAAGTCCTCTATTAATGTCCAGGAGAAAAATATCTTGAGAATTTTCCCCATGAAATATATTGGAAGACTGAATTCAAAAAGAATTACATTTCCCCACAAACAGAGAAACAAACTTCCTTGCTTTGCATCAATTTTAGGAACCCATAAAACTCTGGTGGACTTTAGGGCATATTCCCAACCAATGACATAACATACTTCAAATCGCAGTACCAGACTAAACATTAATAAACTCTGGTTTTCTGTTTTGTTATTTTTCTAGCTGATTGCTGTTCACAGGAAAGAAGCTACTGGCAGATASATTTAACATTTTATTTATTTAAACATTAGCTTACCAAAAACAAAGAAATAAAATATTATCCTGGTGCAAATTCTGTTCAGTTTTCAAATTAGCTTGTCATTTTCAAAAAAATAAAAATGTATATGGCAAAATATTTTTCCATAATAAATTTATAGAAAAAACTGTAAAAATAGCAGCTGTTCCTGACAAAACCTTGAAGCAAAATTAACACTTCTGCACAATTTTACCAGCTGCAACCTCTAGGCAGTAGCTGAGTTGATGATCAAAAATAGCTATTATGCATATCTGATATTGACTGAAATAAGGAGACTTCTGACACTGTACTGCAGTCTAATTGGAAAGTAAGATGGCACAGAGAGGTCAGCTCTTCTGAAGGTAAGAAAAGTCCGTCTTCCAGGCAACATTAATATGAATTCAATAGAAATAATATCTAGTCCACCAGTCCTAATCAAGGTGCTGCCCAGCTAGTCCTGCATTTTTTGTAGGAATAGATTAGTGGACAATGAGCCAGGCTGCTGAGCTTGTGCTAGCTACCACTAAGGAAAAAAATATCACAAAGACACTCAGTGAATTTAAATTTCACACTAAGGCAGACACTTACTTCTATATCTGAAAGGAAAGGAAACAAATAAGCACTCTAGAAATAAGTCACTAAATTACTGACTTGGGGCTGAAAATAGAACTGGAAGTGCTATTTTCCACCTAGCTRTGTTTTTAAATTGGCACTCACATTCAGAATAAGATACACTGACACACTGTGCTTGTGTCTRTTCTGGAGTTCAGCCAACATCTGCTTCGACACTAGGTTCTCCTAATGAAGGGTTGTCATCAACATTTAGTTTTGGCTGCACTGGAGCGCTAGCAATCATAACCAGTAGCAAGAGCTAGGTTCATCATTATATCTAGGGTTTCTTCTAAATGAAGCATGAACTTCAGATGAAGTTGTACTGAAATGTCTTGACAGGAGAAATTGAAGTCTAGTTATGTTCGTACTTTTCAAAAACACGTGCTTTTCCTTCCCTTCCTCCACCTCAACAAATGGCCTGGGAACATGCGCATTTCTGTCTTGGAAAACACCGTAATCAGCCAAATGGGATAATTTCTCATACAAATACCACACTACTGCTCTGCTAGCAGACTTCCTGGTCTATAACTGCAGCTCCTATCCAACTCACTGGAAGCACAGCACCAAGTCAGGCACAGTCTGCAGCTCTAAGCAAGGTGACCAGGACAATCCAAAGACAAATTATTAAAGCCTCTTGCAGACCCTCCAAAACAGTCCTTCAGTACTACCACCCTCTCCTTCGCTTGTCTGCCTAACCTAGGCTTAGCAAAGTGTTGGAATACCCAATTTCCTCTTCCTCAAAACTAAACTGCTTGTGTGCCTAGGTTTTCAAATGACTGCAGGTGCATAGCCTCCACCACGTACAACACAGGAAATTTGCAGATAACAATTTCTTTGGAGTCATGCAAATGTCAGCAAAACAGAATTTCCTCTTGACTTTTCCCTTTCATTCAGAGCAGGATCCAGGAAGAAGATATCAATGATTTAACCTGATAGGAGAAAGAACTATATTATCAATTGCCTTATTTAATCTAGAGAGAATCAATCAGCCTCTGTTCCATCAAGCCTTCCAGACAGCATTTYTTCCTCCATCCCAGTCTGTTTCATTTTAACCCTGTCTGATACTCTATTCAGTTATGAAGTACTAAATCCTCACATTTATTTAGATTCTTAGTTTCCTATGAAAACAAATGTCAAACTGATACTTAATATCTTAAAGGGGCTRGCTCTTTTGAAATCTGAATGTCCATTTCCTAACAAATCAGAGAAATATAAGCAGGCATGCCAAAGGAGATGAGCAAATATTTGGTAGCAAACAAAAGAATGATGTGTTCTAGGTAGATTTCTCCTCTTAATCAAGTGATGTGGAGTTTGTTTTTCTCATTTYGTAATACCTAAACAGGCAGAACAAAGCACCCTTTTTATCATAAGGAATTCGGTTATGCAGGCAGTCATTTACAGACAGATAGCTTTGGGAGGAAAAAGGCTCAAAAATGCTTTAAAGAGCCAAGTAAAAGACAATTCAGCCAGTGCAAAACAGTTTATTTAATTTTTCTTAGGCCTTTTCTACAAAAAAAAAAAGAAAGAAAGAAAAAAAGAAAAAAGTTTTATTGTTCAGAATCTACCATAACAATTTACTGAGATAGTAGTGAAGGGGAACTTATCTTCCCGCCTCGATCCTCTGACACCCTCTCAAAACAGTGACTACGGAGGGAAGAAGAATAGCTAAATCTACGAACCACTTTTAATACAAAATTTACAGTGTTATGTGATAAGTAAGTAACTGGCATCACACTAAGAAATGTCATCAACAAATTTCACAAAACAGGCTATATTTTCTTGAAAGTAGTAATTCTGACATGGCCACCAAAGACACCACTACCCAATAAAACTTTCCACATGGACTAGGCCACCTCAACTAAAAGGCCAGAAAAGCAATAACAAAAGCCTTACAGATGGCTTTAAAATGGTTGCTCAAGGCAGAAGCAACTAGATGCTCATTAAATACACTACCAGATAACATCCATCTAGAATTATGGCCTAGGTTTCTCTAACTGTRAACAATATCGCAGAGGAAGTGTCCCTTCCCTGTTCTCCTGTTTCACATTTTATTTGAATAAACACATGCTAAGGCAATTGCAACTTCAAAATAATATACCACCTAACAATCAATACCTCTGTTGAAATATCTGATACCAAAAACCACGATAACTTAATCAATTTGTTGCTGGGCTTTGCAGGCATGCCACATTCACCTAACTGTATATTTGGGAGAAAAAGGTATATATTCAATTACTCCATAAAATGATTCACAGGAAATAATCACAAATAAATAAATAAATACTCCTACATCATTTGAAACAAGAAATGCCAAGATGATGTCAATACATTTAATACCCCAAAGGTTGCTGAAACAGTGAAAGCCATGCATGAATAAAGAGAGGAATATGCTACAGGGAAATGCAGTAAGTTCATTTTGTCCTTAGGCCAGTGGAATCTAATCAGGAGTCTGTGCTATTTTTACACATTTTAGAGAACATCACCTGAGAATTTAGATTGTAAGAGGTCTGCACAGTACAGAAAAGAAATTAAGTAGATGTTGTTATTATACTTGTAGCTAAATAAATGACTTCTCTGTTAGGCTTGACAAGGTAGATTGTATAAATAATTCCCAAGGATAACTTGCTAACGCTTGGCTAGTTGGGTTGATTCAGCAATTGGCAGTGATAACTCAGCCTGATCTCCAGGGTATGGTTTAAGTTCCACCACAGAAAATTGTAACTTATTGTAAGAACTGATAATTTACCATGGTATCATATACAACCAATGTAGATATTGCAGAATCTCACAACGGCTATTTGTATCATTGTATTAGAATGTGTAGACCTATATAGAATACAGTGGAGAAAACGAAGCTACAACATCAATCCAGAACACCCCAAAGAAAACAAAAACACAAAATACGTCTCTTTTATAAATCTAAATTATAACCTCATGGACTTGATGTTGGGATCTAATTTAAATCTATCATACAGACAAAACTYTGCTAGTTACTCTCTTATTGCCTATTACTTTTACTAAAACAGCAACCCAGAGTCATGGAAAAAATCCTTCTGAATGTGAAAACAGGAAGATTACCAGTGCTACAACTCAGCCAACAATTTGTTTGGCCAAAGGAGATTGCCACTGCACAGCATCAGCTCCAAAGTATTTTGTGGATTTTCTGCCACGTGTTTGATTTCTGCCCTATTACCTTTAGCCACCTGTCATTCTCTCCATTTTGAAACTCAAATCATCCCCTGCTGCTGCTCTAAACTGCTTTATCTAGCATGGCCAATAAGTGTGAGGGTGATAAATGGCACCCTGACAGCTGGGCATGCCCCAGGGAGAAGAAAGAGCGGAATAAAGGGAATCAGGCTTGTTTAGTGCCAGTCTTGTTGCTAACTCTCAGCATAAAAGCCTGAAGTTCGTATTCATCGCTGACTATTTCACAGCAACCCTTCCTATACTAACGGCTAGCTGAATCACAGCCTCTCAAAGGTATCCGGCAGGARCGGATGTAAATACTTCTATCAATACAGTATGTTCTTCTAAAATAGAGTTAGGAAGATTTAACACCTGCAAGCACAACGTGAAAAACCAACCACCTGCTGCACAATAACTTGCTTTTCCTCCCACTGACAGTGAGAGAAGGGGAGGTCCTAAGAGCAGTCAGCGAGCGGCATGAACCCAGCGTGTGACCCTACAGCACCCGGCACAAAGGTCCCCCAGCAGCACCACCAGCAGAAGAACTACTTTACAGCATCCTCTGCGAGGATTAATGTCTCAACCACAGCAGTATCAAAAGACTTTAAAGTATCCAGGAACAATAGATCGGGTGACTCAGCCCAAACACTCACGTCAGTACAGTCTCCATCCCAACCAACTGATGAGAGGCCGTAAAAAAGGGAAGGAGAGGTGACGTCCAAAAGCTGCTACCAAAATTCTCAAAGCTCTGATTCTCACATAGCCCTTGTTGCTAAATGTACTTGAGGGGATAAAGCAGCTTGAATTTCACTTTTCAGAATGGAGAAACAGTTATACATAAAGAAGAGATTTAGAACATAAGCAAAAGTTTTGATGGGCAGCAGAAAGCTTGATGTTATTCTCCTTTTAGATTTTTCTGCTTTGCTTCTCCTTGCTAATGTTTTGGCGTTTTTTTATGGGGGGTAGTACCACTCCTTTGTTTCAAGAATTACTTATAAGTGCTACCTTGAACAGGTCAGGAAAAATGAATTATACATTTTTTCTATGTATACATGTCTGTATATAGAAATACATATCATATATGTATATATTAATAAAATAAAACCTTTACTCAAAGAATACACTATACTTCACATAATATTCCCCTCATGACCAAAGGGTGAAAGAAAAGATGATGCATAACAGATGCTACATTCTTTCGTTAGTGCAAGGAACTCAGCTCTTAAGGTAATAAAGGTAGTAAATATATATATATGTGTGTGTACGTATGTATGCATGTATATATACACATATATATATATAAATATATATATAAAAAATAAAGTAACATAAAGTCTATAAAGTAGCAGAAGTCTACAACATGGACTCAGAAACAGCTACCTATGAAAACAACCAGACCTGGGTGATACAGGTAGTGGAGCTGCTGTTGCTGCTAAACGCAGTCCTTATTAGGTGTAAAATTTAAGAGTTTTATTTTCACAATTCCCAAAAGCATATCGGATGTTTTCCAGGACAAATAGAAAGACATGAGCTATGACCTCAAGGGTTTTCAGAGACTTGACATGACAAGTGAGGATCACAAGCAATGTCAAGGGGACAAAGTGAAGAATTTTAATGGAATATTATAACTGAAGCATTAGGCACCACAAAAAGCAAGAGATTTAAGATGTAAGCTTTCCAAAGCTACATGGCAGCTTTGCCATGTTGCACAGCCTGCCTGCAATATATTAACCACAGCTTGGGTACTGAGGGAGCTGGCAGATGTTGTTGCCAGGCYGCTCTCCATCATCTTTGAAAGGTCCTGGAGAACTGGAGAGGTGCCTGAGGACTGGAAGAAAGCCARTGTCACTCMAGTCTTCAAGAAGGGCAAGAAGGAGGACCCAGGCAACTATAGGCCAGTCAGCTTCACCTCCATCCTGGTAAGGTGATGGAACAGCTCATTCTGGATGTCATCTCCAGRCATAYRGARGARAAGAAGGTGATCAGGAGTAGCCAGCATGGATTCACCAAGGAGAAACTCTGCTTAACCAGTCTGAGAGCCTTCTGTGATGGAGTGACTGGCTGAGCAGATGAGGGCAGAGCAGTGGACATTGTGTACCTTCACTTCAGCAAGGCTTTCGACACTGTCTCCCAGAACATCCTCCTAGATAAGCTCTGGAAGTGTGGGTTAGATGAGGGGACAGTGAAGTGGATTGAGAACTGGCTGAAAGGCAGAGCTCAGAGGGTTGTCATCAGTGGCGCGGAGTCTAGTTGGAGGCCTGTGGCTTGTGGTGTTCCCCAGGGCTCAGGACTGGGTCCCATCCTGTTCAACTGTTTCATCAATGACCTGGATGAGGGGATGGAGYGCMTCCTCAGCARGTTTGCTGATGCTACCAAGCTGGGAGGAGTGGCTGACACACCTGAGGGCTGTGCTGCCATTCATGGAGACCTGGACAGCCTGGAGAGTTGGGCGGAGAGGAACCTCCTGAGGTTCAACAAGGGCAAGTGCAGGGTGCTGCACCTAGGGAAAAATAACCCAGGCACCAGTACCAGCTGGCRAATGACCTGCTGGAGATCAGCTCTGCAGAGAAAGACATGGGAGTGCTGGTGGCTGACAAATTGACCATGAGCCAGCAATGTGCCCTTGTGGCCAAGAAGGCCAATGGTCTCCTGGGGTGCATTAGGAAGAGTGTTGCCAGCAGGTCRWSGGAGGTGATCCTGCCCCTCTCCTCAGCCCTGGGAGGCCTCATCTCGAGTCCTGTGTCCAGTTCTGGGCTCCCCAGGACAAGAGAGACATGGAGCTACTGGAGAGAGTCCAGCATAGGGCTACGAGGATGATCRGAGGGCTGSAGCACCTGCCCTGTGAGGAACGGCTGCGAGAGCTGGGCCTCTTCAGCCTGGGGAAGAGAAGACTGAGGGGGGATCTTATCAATGTGTACAAGTACCTGAAGGGAGGGTGTCAAGGGGACGGGGACAAACTCTTTTCAGTTGTCCTGTGTGACAGGAGAAGAGGCAATGGGCAGAAACTGAAGCACAGGAAGTTCCGCCTGAGCGTGAGGGGGAATTTCTTCCCTGTGAGAGTGACGGAGCACTGGACCAGGTTGCCCAGAGAGGTTGTGGAGTCTCCTTGTCTGGAGATCTTCAAGGCCTGCCTGGATGCAACCTTGTCTACCATGCTTTGGGTGACCGTGCTTGAGCAGGGAGGTTGTACTAGATGATCTCCAGAGGTCTCTTCCAATCTTACTGATTCTTTGATTCTATGATCTACATTTCATAAAGAAAAGAAAATCAAATTCTGCTTTTGCCCACTGTAGAAAAACAGAGCCATTTTTGAACTTACAGAGCTGGAATAAAGATCTTCTTGTAGCAATGCATATATTGCCATATTCCATGTAAACAGATAAGATGATCTTGATCTAGTAAGAAAATTTAATTTGCAAAGATAAAGCTTAGTGGAAATCAATGGACAACAAATACAATTTCTGCTGATACGTGCTGAATACTGCTTTTTAAGATTCCTCAAATTCACCCTGAAGCACACCAGATCATTCCCAGAGTCTTCCTTATTTTAAGTTTCTATATCAAGTGCAATTCAGGTATCTAGTGCTATGAATTTTAACTCTGTAGGTAGCGCATTTAAGAAGTAAGCACCAAACAGGCAGGTGACTGAGAGCCCCTGTGGCAGTAGTCTCACCAACACCAAAGTACACCGTGTAGGTAACCTCCCTCCCATACAATCATCTTCCCAAGGTCACCCAGAAATCATTTTGTCTCTAGAAATGTCTCCATGAAAAAAATTTTGTTAGATGAACACCTTGGTAGAGAATCAGATGACAGACTTGCTATAAGAGGAGAACATTCAGCCACTACCCATCAATTGGAATTAAATAAAAAATAGCAGAAATTAAGTGAAAGGCTTCRGCTACAATCTCTTGAGTGTTATCTACTGGAGGTAACTTTAAATAAGTATAGTGGAGACACACAAAGTAGCAGAAGTAGAATTTTCTAAATCTAAACTTTAGATCATTTAAAACATCAACAGCACCAATGGATTTAACCTTTAGTATCGTCTTCATGACAACTGTTACTATATGACATGTACACAAATTGTTTCAAACAGCAGTCATTAATATTTCAGAAATTCAAGAGAAGAAAAAGACTATCACAAGGACAAAGCTACCAAATAATGAAACCTCAATATTAAAGGAAGATTGCAATCACAGGGATAAACAAAGTACAGCTAACTGAAGCAACTTCAACAGGGAAGGCATTAGAAGAAATTTTGCTATAATCTGGCTGCAACGGCTGGTTAAAAAATTGAAAGAGTATTTGAATACCTTAAATTCCACCTAAAGGAGATTACTGCTATGCTATTGTACTTACAGAATGAACTGGCTTTTCTAATAACCCACAGAAACTCACTTCACAACAGGTAAACAGAATTATATAAAAGCCTTTCCAGCTAAGAGGGTAAAAATCTTTATAAGCAAAATATAGAGATTAGAAAGAGAAGACAAGATTGAGAACAGAAGAGAGGAAAAAACAACTTTAATTTCTGCCACAGGAAATAAACAGCACATCCAGCTACTGTACAGTACAGCTGAACAGCAATTTGCATAAATAAATAACTTAGTATTTCATGCCAGCTCTTTTCATTTATCTCATTTTATTCACAACCTCCAGCTCACCTGACCTCTATTTGCTTCAACTACACTTAGACTCAAAATCCACTTCCGTATTAATTAGCTTTCCCATTACCATATTCCCAAGTATGTTTATGCACTTGCAGAAAACTAGCACATTGGAGCGTTAGGGCACTAATAACTTTTCCCTCAAACGATAATAACAATAGCAAACAATCATGATAAGAATATCAGCATGGACATGTATATCTTCTGTGTGGTTGTACTCTATCTATGCTACCTGCTGAGGAACGTGACCACATCAATGATATTGTGTAAATAATAAGAACAACAATTTTAGCCAAGTTATAGGATATAATAAAATTATCCTTACAATTCATGGTTTCTCTGCTTGAGCACTTCATACCGTCTTGAGTCCATATAAATTACAGTGTATTCGTGTGGCCTGTGGCTATTGGAAGTGAGAGTAATTGCCTTCTGTTATGAAATGGTCTGCAAAAGTATGAAAGAATTTTAGTGAATCAAGGACAAGATGTAGAATTCAGTTAGGTAATTGCAATTGCTATGGCTCTACTTCCTTTCTCATCCCTGCCTTTTCTTCCCTCATCCCTGAGTTCATTCTGCAGGAACAATTTAGACCTATTTAAGTGATAAGCCCTATTCAAATGACAATGGGATTTAAAAAATAACAGGTGGAGGAGAAGAGAATGAGGAACTGAGAGAAGGAAAAGGTTCAAAGTTGAGAAAGAAGAAACACAGAACCTGAAGAGAGGAGGTAASGGCAGAAAAGACAATTGTGGCAATTCAAGCTTTAGAATGCCTACAAATTATGAAAGAGGGTCTACTGAAAACATCGGRCTATTCTTCTGGCAGTTTCTGAATGTTTCTGGATACAAGATTATTTAAAGAATCACCAAAAGATCCTGTATTCTACAGTTTTCAAACAACACTTTTCATACTAGAGTCATGGAACTCTAACTGAAATGGAAGTTCAATTTCAAATGTATTTTCCAAGTTATTGGGAAATGCGTTCCCAAGCAAAACAGCATTTATTTCAGAACTGCAGAGCTCATATCACTCTTTGTGAACTTAAATTTTGAATTGTAAAAGGAAGAAACAAACAGAATAATAGGAATTTGTGGAGTTGTGGCACGTATCCACTAGAGTATTGCAAATTTTACATAATAATGACAGAATTTAGGATGTCATATAAAAAGAAAAAAAGACAAAAAAGAGAAGAAAAGAAACAAGGTTTTAACTTGGCTATTCAGTAGGACAATTTCCTTTTAAAGCAAACTTGTTCATATTCACACACAATATGAAGGTTTTAAAATACCTGAATACGTAGGAAGCAGGGTTGACTGTCACTATGAAAAGTTAAATTCTTCAGTAAATGTGTAATTAGGATCAAGTCAGTGAAACGAGTTATTGTATCAGGTAGGGGAGAGCACTTTGGAAAATATTACAATACTTTTTCTATAAATCAGTAGTGTAGTTCTACCTGCGTTATTATGTAGCCTATTCCAAACAGAACAATACAGAATTAGATCGTATTCAAAGAAAAGTAGTAAGAATTATCAACCTGGAGAAACTCTGATGAAGAGAGACCAAAAGGACACATATATCTCTATGTAAGGACAAATTACAATAAGRAAATGAGAGCATTTATTAAATATGCAATATGGAAAAGATAGGTTAGCCACTTCTCTTGCAAGAACACAGAATATTCAATTAAATTAAAAATGAATCTATTTCAATATCAGTTTTAAAACTTTTTCACAATCTAATTGAACATTCTGAAAATCACTTATGRAAGAATTTATGGACATCCAGATTCAGAGATATTCAAGAAACACCTGCAATTCACATAGGCAACAACAGCAGTCATGTTGTTAATAACATCTTTGCTTTTGGAGAGCAGATCACACCTTCTATAAAAATAAATACAGCTAGTCAGAAATGTCTTCTCCAATCCATGGACAGCCACAATTGCAGTAAGGTTCTGTGGAAGGAAAGACACAAAAGACTAACCAAAGAAACTAGAAATGCTTTTTAAGGCTCAAAAGAACTGAAGTAAAGGAGTTACTCTCCTATTCTCCCTCCCCACAAAATGTTATTAGGAAAAAATAAATAGATATTACTTGCTCTTGCCAAAGTAGGTTGAAAAATCTCTTTTCTTTTCTCTCCTAATAACATACACTAATATTCACACAGTAAGACAAGTGAGAAGATTCATGTCTACTTTGGTTGATATAACCACCAATATGAGTATGTATTTAAAAAAARSMWWAMMAAAAAAAAGAAAAAGAAAAAGAAAAAGAACTGAGACCTAATTACAACAAACCACTAACAGAGGTATAAAGATCACGAAAGAGAGAAAAAATCCAGCAGTTCACAGAAAGTAGGAAGAAAGATCCCCAAGTAAAGCTATTTTATATTCAACAACTACTGTATTTTATGCTTTATCAGCAAATTTTTATACCTCCCTCTATTTAGAGGTAATCCAGAGTTCACTACAGTTGCAGCACCCACTCCATTTTAAGCACTTGGTGAGAAAGAGAATAGATGTAGAAAACAGTATATGATTGGGTCTGACCACCTTCACACTGTGATTAGTCCATGCTGACATCTCAAATGCTGTAAGCAAGCATAAAAAACCTTTACACTGCAGTAAAATGAAGTAATTTTTGAATATTTCTGGCTCCTATTTTTTACCCTTTCCCCACAAGCAGATGAATTCTGCAGTTTGTTTGGGTTACTCTTCCTAATTTTGACATTACAGAAATGCTGTACACGTGTGATACCACATAAGCAGTTCACTGTGATGAACTAGGAAAGACTAACCTCAAAGTCGCAAGTAAGCAACCTGCACAACAAACATTTTGTTCCAACTTTCTCTTCTATTGATGCATTTTCTGGTCCTCACTAGAAAGCTGCCATAGGAGTAGCTAAATAAACAAATCTTCTAAATCAAAAGTAAAAGACAGATTGGGGGAGACACTGAAGAAAAATCTTTCTGTCACACATACGGTTCTTGTATATATTTATAACTCAATATTTCTTAGCTTTGCTTAAACAGAGGAGTGGCTTTCAGAGATTTAGAGGATCAGAAGAGCACTCAAAAAGTCATCTGTTTAGCTCCCTACCCAAATTGTTTAAGTTATTCCTGACATATTTTTGTTTTATAGACCTTTCATAAAAGATGTGCAATAATAGAGACCACACAACCTYCAAAAGCAATGTAATTCAATTGTATTAGAAAAACTTGAATTTTCCAGTGCTACAGTGAAAGCCTGTTATTATTATAATCCATCAGCAATACAGAAGAGGATTTATTATTTCTCTTCTTTCAGGTCTTCGTATGTGACCTTAGCTCCTTAGCCTTCAACAATGCTGTCTTTTACTCTTTCCGCCCCCAAATCACGTTCTTCTGACCTCTGAATGCTATCATTCTCTGCACCAGATTCTCTTTAACTGGTCTACGTCTTTCTGTATCCAAAAAGATGCTGTGTGCTGCCTAATGCTTTACAATTGCAGAACAGAGTAATAAGGATTACATAGCTCATCCTGAGGCTATATTCCCATATATTTATTCTAGCTTAGCATTTCCAAGTTTTGCAGTGGCAAGATGTTAACTTCTGTTGGTCTTGTGATCCACAGCTGATCTTTTTCCACAGTATAACTACTTACCTAGTGGTATGTGCACTATTTTAAGCTCATGTGTCTAAAATTGCGTGGATGTGCTTTCTCAGCAATTGCCATATGGTAATTCAGTGAGATATTACCATAGGTCTCCAGTCTACAAGTATCAGACATAAAGATTCTGAAGGCAAAAGGTTATTTTATTAATTTCAGAGTGGAACAGCTCTTGCAGAAATGTTAATAAAATAGATACATAATAATAGTTGTAGTATATCTTTATACACCTCAGGACGGAAGTAGCAAATGAAGTGATTAACTGTGAGATGATGATGAAAATGGTGAAGGAAGGGTCTCACAAAGGGAAGACTACCAAATGAAAATCAAGCATAGCTTTTTTTTTGTTTGTTTGTTTTCCTGAGTACATTACAGGGCAAGAGACACAAACTGAAACAATAAGGGCATTCAATCTTTGTCCTGATAGATGTGTAGCTTATACTTCGCAATAGGTTATTTTATTACTGTACCTGCCAAGAAACTCTCAAACTTCTTTTCCAGACTGAAGTTCTTAATGCCAAATGTATGCTGTTTTGTCTGAATTAGAAAAAATAAACAATTGTGACAGCAGCATCCGTAATTCAATCCTCACAATTTTTCATGGTTTTCCAAGTTTCAGCACACTGAAAAGACCTCATGCCACATACTCTTTCAAGGGAGCCATCTGAACCTGGATCAGGAGCAAAAGCTCTAACCCAGCATAATGAATTTTATTACCTGTTAATTAACAATCAAGAATATCTGAAAAAGGTTCTAAAATAAGTTATTTATAAAAAGTTAAGTAAAAATGAGATGGGAAAACTAGATAATATTTACATTTGAATTATGTATCTTACAACAATGCTAGAAATTGAAAATAAACTTAAGAAATGGACCATTAAAGGATGAATATTAAAAAATCTAGTGTCACTATTCTCATACTACTGGGACTGAGGGAAAAACAATGGGTCAAAGATGTTATTCTATGCATACTAAATTATACCTAGAYAGATACTAGATTATATCTTTGATGATTATACTCAAACCTTCRTGCCCATATCAGAAATGCCCAAAACACATAATCTAATCAACACTGGTAAAAAATAACTTAGAATTTAGTAAACTAAGTTCAGGATTAGTCTGAAACAATACAGATGATAGAATCATAGAATCACAGAATCAGTAAGGTTGGAAGGGACCTCTGGAGATTATCTAGTCCAACACCCCTGCTCAAGAAGGGTCACCTAGAGCATGTTAGGGTTGCATCCAGGCAGGCCTTGAAGATCTCCAGGGAAGGAGACTCCACAACCTCTCTGGGCAACCTGTGCCAGGGCTCCGTCACTCTCACAGGGAAGAAATTCCCCCTCACGCTCAGGCAGAACTTCCTGTGCTTCAATTTCTGCCCATTGCCTCTTGTCCTGTCACACGGGACAACTGAAAAGAGTTTGTCCCCATCCCCTTGACACCCTCCCTTCAGGTACTTGTACACATTGATAAGATCCCCCCTCAGTCTTCTCTTCCCCAGGCTGAAGAGGCCCAGCTCTCGCAGCCGTTCCTCATAGGGCAGATGCTCCAGCCCTCTGATCATCTGCTTTTCTCCAAAAGCAGAACAGTAAGAGAACAAATATTGCACAAAGAGAGGATATAAAATATAAAATCACATGATTTCAGAAGACAGAGCTGTCTCGGAAGCTCTGTCCAGACGCAGTGGATGTCTGTTCTAGCATTTCCAGTTTTTTGTTTGTCATGCCCTATGCTGAATTCTCTCCAGTAGCTCCATGTCTCTTTTGGACTGGGGAGCCCAGAACTGGACACAGGACTTGAGATGAGGCCTCCCCACGGCTGAGTAGAGGGGCAGGACCACCTCCCTCGACCTGCTGGCAACACTCTTCCTAATGCACCTCAGGATACCGTCGGCTTTCTTGGCCACAAGGGCACATTGCTGGCTCATGGTCAGCTTGTCCACCAGCCCTTCCAGGTCCTTCTCCACAGAGCTGCTCTCCAGCAGGGGAACCCCCAACTTATACTGGTGCCCAGGGTTGTTATTCTCTAGGTGCAGCACCCTGCACTTGCCCTTGTTGAATCTCAGGAGGTTCCTCTCCGYCCAACTCTCCAGCCTCTCCAGGGCTCTCTGAATGGCAGCACAGCCCTCAGGTGTGTCAGCCACTCCTCCCAGCTTGGTAACAYCAGCAGACTTGCTGAGGAGGCACTCTGTCCCTTCATCCAGGTCATTGATGAAACAGTTGAACAGGATGGGACCCAGTCCTGAGCCCTGGGGGACAACACTAGCCACAGGCCTCCAACTAGACTCCACGCYACTGATGACAACCCTCTGAGCTCTGCCTTTCAGCCAGTTCTCAATCCACYTCACTGTCCCCTCATCTAACCCACACTTCCTGAGCTTATCTAGGAGGATGTTCTGGGAGACAGCATCGAAAGCCTTGTTGAAGTCAAGATACACAACGTCCACTGCTCTCCCCTCATCTACTTTCTAGAAGTATATTCATCTCTATTACCAATATATGTTCACCTAAATGTTTTGGCATTTAGTTTTGGAACTTCCACAATATAAGAAGAACCTTTTCTGTCTCCCATCCTTGTGCTCCATACAGCGTGATCTGCAAATTAAGTAGACTTCAAGCACAACCTACACTCATACCCAAGGCTGTTTTCTTCTTTTGAAGCAGACTTAAAAATGAAATTCAGCATTCTACTATCTTAATATTCTGCTCACTGAGACTGGTTAATTTATTTTCTTTAAAGACTCCAGAAGGCCCTCCTGTAATTGAAGACTGAAGTAAACATCTTTGCAATTCTGAGATGCTATCTTTCTGTGAGGCCGTAGTTATTTCATGATAACATCCCTCTTGATCCCCATAGAGATGTTAGCAAAAATGTTAGTTGATGCATAGTGACTGCACTGTAGGATACAGAGCCTCCTAGAAATATAAGCAAAAAGTCTCTGTCTTCTTGTCTTACCTATTAGCATTTCTACATTGTACATTTTCTGTATTTCAATATATCCTAGACATAAATAAACCTTATGAGTTAATATCAACATTTGGTTTGCATTTGGTGCAGTTGCTCTATTACTTCCATTTGTTTTTAACAAAAATCTGACCATTTTCTTTTGTTCTGAAAGAACTACTTGATCCTATAAACGATTACTTCAACAGAATGTTTCATAAAACATCTGTAATGATGCCTAGGAAACTACGGAACATTGAAATATAAACTGCAAGTTAAGCAACAGCSTGTGTTGAAAGTTAAGTCAAGTACATCTCTATACTAGCTCGTAGCAAATAAGTGAAAGAAGAGGATTCTTTTCTGGTGCAGACAAGCTGTGTATCAGTATCATACCAACCACTTCAGAGTTTCAGCACAATTTCCTTCTTCCCCACCATCTAGTCTATCCAGCTCTGTTTCCCTGAATCAGCCTCTAAAGGAGAAATGTCAAATTAAAATCCAGTGAGGAGAAGAAATGAATTTGTATACTGTTTATATAGCAATATATTCAGCAGCATATTGTGGGATGTTATGACTTAAAGCAGTGCTGTAGAATGCAAGCAACAAAGAACTTCAGCAGGCTCCAGGGAAACTCATAATCATAAAGTCATCTTAGACAAGGATAATAAAAACATAGTTAGAGTAAACAGACTTAGGATAAAACACAAGAAGAAAAATAGAAATGACTGCAAGACCACAGTACAGACATTATTTGTAGAGAATGCAGAGGAATTAGCTGTGAAATAATAGAAATGTCATAGCAATAGAATTAGAGGTCATTAAGACCTTTCCTGATACTGCTTGCATTTCTGAAATGTCATATACAAACTTAAGAGAGATGCATGAGAGTTCAATCTTTATTTTACCTAGACCATTTCTCAAGCAACTTTTATATAACTTTRTTAATGATGACAGTAAAATACTCCTAGGCTTTCATAATTAAAGGTATATTGCTTTTTCTCATTACCTCCTCGAAGCTGTTGGCTGCAAATTCAGACAGCGTGGACATCTCAGTCTGATCAGGCAATACATCTTAAAACACAGTTAGATTGTGATTTACGGGTAGAGAAGTTAGCTAGCTAAAAGTTAGAAGGAGGACATTTTAAAAAATATTTCAGTAAAGAGAGTCCTGATAGTCTTTAATATAATATCCAACCTATTTAGCTTTTGTTTATGGTGTGCATGTTAATTATATATAATTACATATATCAAAAGTTGTATGTAGACATCTCAGTGATCCTCTTTCAGTGCTTTGGAGCTATTTTATCTATTCTTTACTTAATCTGGAAACCTTCAAAATACAAATTCAGTCTTCTAAAAATATACTTTTCTCCCCTTTATCCTTTCATTTATAAGTGGAGAAAGAGGGGAACAAAAATAGATGATAATAAAACTATGATAAAAAAAATTAGTGATAAGATGTCCTATTCATATTCCAATAAGTATTTTAACAATTTTATTTTTAAATGAGTTAAGATGGGTCTAAATATATGATATAATCTCAGTTAAAACTCTTAAAAAAACAAGGCTGTGGAAGTCATAGGACTCATTTTAGACATAAGATCACATTACTAACACACATCTCAGTCATGACTTCCTTCCATTGCCTTCCAAAGATTCCTCATGTAGAATACCTGCTAAAAGTGAGAAAGCATCTACCTACCACCATTTTTTACAAATCCTCAATTATCTGAGCAACATTAGAGAACACTACATTTGATTCAGCTGCACAAGTAAAGTGAAATAGGAAGTCACAATTAAGATATACCTTATGAAGGGTTCTGTTCAAAATGCCCAAAGGTCAATACTATTTATAGAAGTCACTTTTTTGTTTTTTTACCTCATTCATAAGCTACAGAATACGAAGTCTTCTGTAGAGACCTAATCTATTTTAACATAACTAAATTTTAATAAATTGATGGTCACCTTACTCTAGTTTTAATTCTGTTATACATAACAGGAAACAATAAATAGGATCAGGAAGGCAAACTATATCCATGCAGAAGCTATCCATCCACCTGTTTTCAAGATTATGGAAATAGAAAAATTTAGAAAATACAAAGAACACAGCTTGAAGCAATCATTTTTATTTACRTTTAAAATATAAAAACAAAGTTTACTAGAAAATCCCTATACAACTCAGTCCTGATTCACAAACTATATACTACAAATCTGAATCAGATATACTGTATTCTACATATGGCATTCAAGTTTAAAAGCTGGCCTTAAGTGAGAAAGCAATTTTATCATTAAATACTGCATTTCAGGATTCCAGAGTTACAGCCTTGTTGCTATCAATCAAACTGCTGGACCATGAAGCCAAGCAGAATTTCAGGACYAACAAACACTGGATTATGCTCAGCCCATTAAAACCGCAGAAACACCTGTGCTTACCGTTGTTCCATGCCTATAAATCAGTCAGCTAAAAGGACAGTCTTTCTGATTCTGTTAAAGTACATAGGCACAAGCAGTCAAATTAATGCTTATATTGCAGACTTTTCCTCCTACTGGAACTATTAGTTTTCATAAGCATTGATTCAAAYTGGAAAGGAATTGGGTCCTGTGGGCCTTCATTTTTTTCTAGTCTTCCCCACCACCATCACCACCTCTGTCCAGGGAGCTAAATTTCTTCTTCTGATACCATGTAACGTAACATCTAAGTACTGATAAAAGCCTTTATTTACCAGTAATTCACATAACTAGCATTTAACTGTGAGGCACGGCTCTCCATTTTCTCCAAAGGTATCAGAAAATTTTATTTCTGTTTTTATGCAGGAGATGTACTGTACACTCTGYCAGTCCTTCCACCTTCCCTAAGAAAAGTCAAGACCCACTGGAAGAAATTCACATCCAAGATTTACCAAGTGAAAATGAGAGCCGGTCTTCAACTCCAAAATATTCTAGTCCCAGCTAAGTAGCAACCTTATTTTCTTTTTCCTTTAGCACTGTTCTCATCATTTGAATTCATTACAGAGTAACACAGTTACAACATTTTAGAGGCAATGACTTTTTTTTCTCTCTTTGTTTTTAAATGAACAGAGAGAAAAAATTGCTTTGAAAATTTATTAGGCTGAACTTTGCCCAGGGTTACACCTGGGGCAAGCTTCTGACTGAGGTGCTGCACACTGCATTTGCATGTAACATCCCTCTTTGYTTTATTCCAATTCATTCAAAAAGAGCTGCTTAACTTCCCTTAATCATCCCACATTTCTGGTGTTTCAAAGTGGTTTGGTCTTAGCCGAATACAAACCTCCAGCTCTGACAAATCAGGCACGGGAGCTGCCCGTCTCACTCCCGCACTGCTGCTAGGACGATCCTGAATCATTGCTGGGAGGGCTGACAGCAGCCCGCAGCCACACCAGCAAGCCTGAACCGCYGCACTGGAAGAGGGAGCTGCCTACTAATAAAAATAACTTTTGTTTTCTTTTTCTTGTGACAGCTGCCAGAGCATAAATCTAAGTATTTTACACTTCTTTTCTTCAACTATATTAAGGCAGACAGGTGCCTCATATGCTATGGGAATTGCAGAACAAATCCAGACAAACAATAATAGAAGCTAGTCTTTCAAAAGGCATGATACAAAGGGACAAAAAAAAAATGTACTGCAACAGTGAATTCTCCAGAGGAGCTCCCTGCCCTGGTTACATGCCACATCATAGATTCAGTAACTACTGAAATGTAAAATGCCAGAGATTTTTCTTAGTCTTCATATTTTTGGGTAGCGATCCACTGCATCTTTATTACACTTATATTAATGAAAAATAAATATTTTTTGGGTGACAAAGTCAGTACACAGGTCTCTCTAGAGTTTTAAGATAAATCATTTCTTTACATCTACTATACAGCCTCAATGCCATTGACTCAGCTGTATAAATAGGACCTTAGATTCCACTGTCCTTAAGGTATAAATGCATTAAAGTACTTCCAGATGAGCAATAAATGTAAAACCATCTTGCAAACTATTATGAGTTAAAGTAATCTTTAAAAAGGCAAGGTAAATATTTCAGAATGGTTAGTCAAGTGCGTGACTGCTTTCTCACCTGAAATGCAACCTGTCAGTCAGTGTACAAGGGAAGAGTAAACTTTGAAAGTCTTTCAGAAGCTAGAAATCCATTTATAGAAGAACAGAATACTCATGCCTCACTGCCCTGTAGCAAACCTCTGATCCTACTGTTTGCACGCTTCTTGTTTGATTTTTCCATGCTGCCTCACACCTCACATTAGTCATCTGCATCAGAGCAAAACAAGTGCAAACAGTTGTTATGGTCTGCTACACCTRTTTTATATAAGCATAAGTGTCTATACAAAGCCTCAAGGCCTTGGAGAAGTAGGCACTGTGGCCGTCTCAAGAGATGAAAGGGACCTGGGCACCTAATTCCAAGGCATATACTAGGTACACAAGTATGATTCAACCCCCAGGAATCATAATGATCTGAAGAAACATCTAAGATAATGTAACTTRCGGGTCATACAAATGAATACATAAACGAAATTGAAAATTAATAAAGAAAACTACATAAATGGTGCTTGTATAATGCACATAGAGTTTACAGCAGTTTTGGTTGGTGTTGTTATTAATGCAGTTTTTGTCCATGTATAAACAGCCATCTCTTACATATGGCAACAATTCTAATCTTTAGCCTTGAGCTAGCTGGCCTACTAAACAAAATATGTTGCAGTTTTAAGTAACATAACTCCTCTGCTCCTTCTGTGACCCATCTGCAGCTTAGACATTAGTTCCCRTTGTGGTCAGCCTCACTGAGGCATAGCTAACACAGCTTTGCACACCTTCTGCCTCTGGAAGATACAGCTGCATGGTAAGAGAGACAGAGGTGCAAAGGGAATATTCATGCCATCTTAACTTTAGGTGCCAAACTGAGGAGTCTAATCATCTCCATTTCCACTATACTCAAAGGACACAAGGTAGCATCTGTATTCTGCATGGAYTATACAGTGAGTCTAGATTTCTAAAGTTTGTGAGCGTGAATTCTCCTCCCCACCACATTATCTCAGAGCAATTGTATTTTTATTTGGTTTTTGATTTCTCATAAATGCATTTCCACATCAAAAAGAGTGAAACATCACAAGAAACAAGCACTGTAATGCAGCTGGGCCAGCCTGTAATCTAGGACGTCCCATAAAAACTAGTGGCGTTTGGCCACCCCTCAAAGTGCTAGAAGCCTAAAAATATCCCAACTCTTGTTTGAAGTGATGAATTACTAAGGGGAATGTAGGCATTTATTCAAACACGAATTGCTATAACAGCTCAATAAATCCCACAATTGTCTCTGGAACTTCAAAAAAAAGATTCAAGGTGGACCTTTGACTTTTATTCAATTACAGGATCTTTACAGTTTTCACTCCAGTCATTTTCAGGGTAAAAAAGAAAGCAAGCTAAGAAAACTTTGGCTTCTATTAAGCCAGGTTTACTAAGGAAATGAAAACCAGCTAAGCTGGCTTATCATTGGCTAAGTAGCAGCTCCACTTTGGAGTAAGGAGGTTGGTTAGGTAAGAGACAAGTAGAGGGTCAGATATGTCTGCTTTTCTGCTTAGTGCTGGAAGATAGCATATAATAGGATGAAAGCACAAAATGCAGCTACAGACAGATTTTGCTTATTGCTTGAGCTGCCAGGARGAAAGGTCCGTTAGAGGTCCTACTCTGAAAAGACAGACCCAAGAGGAAGTTTGAAGAGATAGAACATGAAAAGGGATCAGGGTATTTGTTTAAATGCTGTTCACTGGGGCTTCAGGCAGCAACAATGGTGCCAGGACTTTTTYCAGCATCAGACTATAAATCAGTGCCTGGCAGGCTAGCAGATAAAAGCATGTCTCAGAGGAACACTGTCAGCACAGAACCAGAAGATCTTCAGGAGAAAGACAGTATCTGGCATTTAGCTAATGGCCTCACTGTAAGAGATTCCTACTTGTGCATACTCGCTGACCCAGAGCTTTGCAGGGGTTTTATTTAGCTAGGAAAAGCTGTTTTTTTAATGTTTATTTCCATGCCCTGAAGGTTACTCGAGCTGGGTTTTGTTGAACTGCCAAGGAAATCCTCTTTGCAGAGAGAGCCTTAGCTCTAACCAAGGAGCTCTCAGACTTAGGAGCAGATGAACTAAAATCCTCCAGTACATTTTAACTGCTTCCTACAGGTTGGCAGGGGAGGCAGCCTGCCACAGCTGGGTCACGAGCCACTCTCTCCTACACAGAGAAAAATGTTTTAGCAAGAGTGGAAAGGAGGCAGCAAGACAGTACCCAGGAGTTACGTCTGATGGTCCTCTCTCTAGGTACCGCCCAAATGGCTCCCATGGACATCAGAAAATCAGGAGACAAAACCAAAAAGTGACTATCTACTGAACCCRTGTGAAACATTAGCTTTAACAGTTCTTCAGCACACTTTGCTTTCGTTTCTGTTTTGGGATGRATCTAAGAACTGCCACCATACGCAGTTAGCATTTATTTATTTATGCATTAGTTCTTCCTTCCACTGACACAGATACCACTRCAATTTGGAGAACTTGTGAGTTCTTGTTTTCTTTCTTTTCCTGCCGTATATTAAACTAAAACTGACAGTCCAGAACTCAGCAGCTGGGGCTGTAGATGCTACAACATCTAATTACAAGAAGCTAGAATGTTAATTTCAGTATTAGAATTTTCCATGTATCCAGAATAAATTCCTGTTGTTAAATATATTAGCAAATTAAAATAGAAGAGCACATTGCAGTTTACAATAAAAGATTATTTAAGACCTCATTCCTCTCCCTTCCTCCCACAAAAATTGTCAGAGCAGTAGCTGCTCTCACATTTTTGAAAAGCAGTATCAGCCAGTAAGTCTACATTTTAAAAGAGCATTAGCTAGAAAAAAGTAGATAAAGCAACAACAGAAATGTTTTAAGTGTTAACATCCTTTATAAGGCACCAGTAAAACCTCATCCCTAATACTGTGTACAGTCCTCATCTCCCAGGAGGAATAAAAATTAATTCAGACTGGAATAGGTGCAGGGAAAGGTTTCTGAGATGATCAAGGGAATTTAGAACTGATTTTAGTAGAGAAGACTAAAAAAAGGCTGGTTCATTCACTTAGTGAAATCAAAGCTGACAGTGGATATTCAAGCTCTCTATAAATACATCAAAAGGTAAACAGCAGGGAGGGAAAAGACACTATTCAAACTTAAGGACAACATTGACACAAAAGCAAATGGATATGAAGTGACCATGAATAAATTTTACCTAGAGGTGAGAAGAACGTTTCTCAACATCAAAGGAACAGAGCTTTGGAAGGTTCTTTCAGTAGAGAGGGAAAACTTCTTAATTACTTCTTAAGGTCTAAGTCTGAGCTCAATAGATTTATAAAGTAATAGCAGCAAGTTAGATTAAATGACAGTAGCCTTCTATTTTGCATCCTCRTTTGTTCAGAATTTAAGCTGAGGGTATTTTGTATATTTTGTAGGTATCTGCAGATAAGATATACAAGAACTAAGGTAAGTCTCCATTATATACATCTCTTTTTCACTTGCATGAGAGCARTAATTCACATTACTTTCAGAAAATGTTTTGGTCGAGATAACATGAGGCACAGAGCTAGTTTACTCAAGGATCCCCAGATTAAGCTCATTTGCAACGGGTACCAGTTCTCAGGGAATGCAGAGTTTTAGCTCTTGGGACTATTTTTTGTACTATCATTTAAGCACATGGCCAAATTCCTCAAATTGAAGTGATAAATGATTTCTGTTTGATTCAGTCTTGTAAGATTAATGTGCAACTGGTCAATAATCCATTCTTTCATTTGATTTTGTGCRTTTATTTTTAAATGTCACTGCACTGCTGAGTTTGGTGAAAACATGTTCCAACATCACTGAATCACTGATAATCTTAAGGTAACCCCAGCCTATTTATATATCCAGTCAGAAATCCAGATGTAAATAAGGCATTTTGGAGACAGCCTGAATATTCAGTGGTAAGCCATATCACTAACTTCAGTTTGGAAATGAGCACAAAAATGAGAAAGTAAACTGAATACATCCTTCTGAAGGACTCAGAGGGGTAAAGCTACCCTGAAAAGGGTACTGAGGTTCTTCTGTCATCACTTAGAGAAGAAAAAGAAATGCCACTGATATTTTTTTACAAAATGATCTGGCAAGATCAAAACGCAGCCATATTTTTTCCAAGGCATGAGGCAGATTCTCTTTCAGAAGCTCCAGCAGTGGTGTATGAAACATTTCACCGATTTGGTTGGGATGTTTGCGTTGTTTTTCAAGAAGCTTAGCTATCAGTTCTGTAGTTTCACCTTGGTTAGAAGGGTAAGCAAGAATAGCGAAAATATTATAGTCATGCAGCAAGCTGGAGATTAATGTAACTGCAATAGCAGTGGCTGATATTTCAGCTTGAGTTCAGCTGTCATTACTAACTTCCAAGAAATGGTGCATTTTCTGTTTTCGAGGAGGGCTTTTTTGGGGGGTGGGGGAAGGGGAAGAGTTAAAAATATCCAGATCCTCATCTCCTACCAAGTTAATCTTTGTTTGGAAAGGTGAGAAAAACACATTTCTTCTGAAAAAAGGCAGAGCCAAGTTAGCAAAGGGATCTGCTTGCTGTGAACAGCTGGAAATTTCACCTTCCAAATCTCTTGTTACCAAAGCATCCTACAATGCTGATTATGGCCTTGATTTCTCCCTCTGACATCTGTCTGTAATGTTGGGTATTTTGCCATATGTGCTAAGCTTCCAGTTTGAGAACAGGCAGGCGTTCAGTGGAGTGTGGTGTACCGAGGGGTCGTTCTGGGGAGCCTTTTGGACCAAATTTTTACTCTAAGAGCCTGTAATTGAGGGGGCTGTTTAATGACCCTCAAAGTCCCTTCTGAAGCTTGTTCCTCATTAACCTCCTGTTTGTTATCAGCAGCTTTCACAGAAATTTAACTTCAGTGGAGCTGTGCTGATTCACACCACTTCACCCAAAGAGAAGGATTTTGCAGGTGATTAAGTAGTTTCGGTGTGTTTTAAGAGTAATTTCCACAGTAACATATTCCTCTAAGTTTGAAAGAAATGAAGAAAAAAACAAAAATGACAATAAAAAAGTAAATTGACTTCTATGTCCTAAGGATTTGTATTCCAAGAATGCTCATAGACAACATTTGGCAGTTAACTGGACACCATATTGTTTAAGTATAATTTATATAACAAGTAAAACAAGTAAACTTGTATTTACTGTTGAGAAATTCAGGATACACGTTCAAAAGAGCCTTTACTTTCTGAAAAGGTCCATGAATTTTCATTATCTGATTAGTTCCTGCGATAGCACCTCCTCAGACTCTTCTCTAACCTCCAAGCAATGTCACAGCTAGGGTAAAAAGCTGGTCCCCTCCAGCTCCTGCCTCTAAAGCAACATTCTCTATCTTTCTACATAATCTTTTTACTTTCCAAATTATTTTCTTCTTCTCACATATAATTTTAAATTAATCTATTTCTAGGCTTACTGTGAACACTACAAAGACAGCAGTTTTGCTATATTTCATGATGCTGAGGCTGAATGCATTGCCTTTCAGCATCTCCTGTTGCTGTTATTAAACATATTCACAACATAATCAACTCTTGGACTCTGACTGTTGTAAAAGGCCTCACATAAGCAGATTACATTAATAACAAAATTGCCATCGAGAATTGTAAGATACCCGATAAACTTCTCGTTGATACGGAATTTTTGTCTTTGATTTTCCTTAAAGCTTAGGTTAGCATGCTATCTTTAGATACACATCATCACTACTAGGATAACACATTATCTTTTAATGGACTATCTTTAGAGCGAACATTGCTGCTTCCTACCAGGAGTCTATTATTCAAAACCTACCCTTTTTTTGGTTTAGATGTTGTCAATAATTCATTAAGTAACCAAATTTCAAATTCATCAAAGATTGTGGCTTTCCGTATCATTTCTCACAGGCTTTTTCCGGGCTAGCTCTGTTGTGCACAGCCGTTGCGAAATCACAGCTCTGGTTGTCCTGAGGGTAGTATGATATACGGCTACACTGAAATTATTAGTAAACCAAGCAGAGCCAGGGCTTTTGGCCCAGAGGACCAAAAGCACAATCCAGCAAGGTCCATATTATTAAACTTGCAGTTTCCAGAGGGGTAGCAACAAGCAAAAAGCCAGCTGAGAACGGTGCCCAGGAACTGGTCTCAGCAGTGATGGTTGGTCTGGGCCAGAAACTGTGAGAGACCATCTATCAGTTTTACAGGATAGACAGGCAAGTCCCATGCCCAGATCTACACCCTGGTACCTTTTAATTTACTAAGCAGGCACCCTGCCAGGAATTCAAAAGAATTTTAACACTACTGCTCAGAGATTTACTGTTCATGTCTTATCTGAGCACACTAATTGGACTAACTCGTTTACAGATTCTCAAACCATTGGCTGTCCATAGAATGGGGTTGAAYCATTTTATCCGCAATAGTTTTGAATACCTTAATTAAACGTATATAGGATGCACTTTCACAATAGAAGGGGAGGAACAGAGGTACCACATGTAAAATTCCTCTAGTGCTATTCCTTTCTATGGAGATYTGTACTTTTTTCTTTGCATTAATTATTTCCTTGGTGAATTTTTAATCTCCCAGCAAAATATTTCAATAAAGGTTAAATTAAAAAAGGATTTGAGGGAGAGTTATTAAGAATTAGAATTTTCACTGTCTCAGTGTAAGGATTTAGTTGTTTTCTTGGCTGGCTTCTCACTTTTCTTGATTATAGAAACTTGGATGTCCATTCAGTAAGCCATGCTACATTTTAAACCTCCTGAGTACGGAAAATCCAGTCTCATGCAACCAAAGCGTGCCAGCCAACTGTCCAAAACAACCAAACAGCCACCTCATCAGTTAYTTACTAAGGGATTAAGAACTTGAGAGGGGAGCAAGACTATGGTCCAGTGAATAAATGGTAAACAAGAAATAATCAAACATAGACTATTTTCCAGTCTCTGCTTCTGACTCACTCTGAGATTTCAGACAAGCCCCTTAACCTCTTTACACTTCAGCTCCTTTATCTGTAACTTGTCAAATGGAAATAACACTGTCCTTGTAAAGTATGTGGAGACACACGGGTAGAAAGCATGGCTGTACTGTCATTGTAGCAGTTACTGACTGAATTTGATGCCACTGATTCTTTGTGGTATTTCAGTATTTACATTCATCCACAAATGCTACAAATATAAGTGAAGTTCACAAGCCATTTTGGACAAGAAAAACGGAACCAGTCCTGGAAACTGAAGACAGATATTTTCCTTCCGAGAYAGATAGTATGCTGATATAAGCTGATAAATTTTCAGATATAGTCATTCCATCCTTCCTGTTGTTGACAGCTTATATTTCAAATCTTGCTCCTTTAAGCGTAATTCCCACCACACATCTGTTGCAGTGAATGCATAAAGATAGGTGATAATATACAAAACCATGCAAACAAGAAATCAGGTCCCATTAATACTGACAGAGCAAGTCTAGAGAAGGGCCACAAAGAAGATTAAGGGAGTAGAGCACCTCTCATATGAGAAGAGGCTGAGAGAGTTGGGACTCTTCAACCTGGAGAACAGAAGGCTCAGGGAGATCTTATATTGATAAGATTGTGTATAAACATCTGATTAAAGATAAAGCCAAACTCTTCTCAGTGGTGCCCAGTGACAGGACAAGAGGCAACAGACACAAACTGAAACACAGAAAACCGAGCATACAAAAACACTTCTTCACTGCAAGGGTGGTTGAACACTGGAGCAGGATGCTCAGAGAAGTTACGGAGTCTCCATCCTTGGAGATACTGAAAACCTGACTGGGCAAGGTCCTGGCTAACCTGCTCTAGGCGAGCCTGCCTGAGTAGTGTGCTTGCACCAGATAATCTTCAGATGCTCCTTCCAACTTGAACTAATCTGCATTTATGACGCTTAACTTCCCAAAGTTCCATAGTTTGTAGCTGTGCATCAGGGTGGGCAGAAACAGCTTTCAGATTAAAAATAGATTTTTGTATTCTCTCATAGAAATAAAGACATTTTTGAGTTTGGTTTTTTTAAGTAAAAATTGGACAATGATACTGGAAAAAAACTCAGCTATTTTGGCAGTTAAGACACTCAATTTGGGGAAAAGAGATTCCAAGTCACCCCCCCCCCTTTTTTTCCAGTTTGAAAAAGAGTTTAAACTTGGGCCATACATGTTCCAGGTAAATTAGTGGCTTGGACCATAAGGCCACTAACAGTACAGAGACTGATTGATCACTCTAGTTCAAATAGAATTTACAGCCAGAATATGAKTTTTTTCAAACATAGTTAGTGTTTGCAAATAAAAATCATTCTTATTTAATTGACTTTTCTGACACCCACCCAAAAAAGTCTAACTTTCCTTTGAAAACCCTCACCTATCTCTAATCAGTCAATAGGATTAGTCCTCCCAGCATCAAAAGAGCAATGTGTTCACTGACAAATACGTGTCTGTATAATTGTTTTCACACATACATCTGCTCTTAAATGGAAGAAATTAGCCAGTTTGCAGCACTGGCACTAGAGTTTTATCTCCCTTGATGCCACAGCCTCATAAAGCTAACACTCTACTAATATAGTCCTGTTTTATTTGATTTTCCTTCAATTAGAGCTGAGAAAAGTTTTCACCAGTTCATCTAAAGTTATTTTTGGCTGATATTTTTGGGAAAGAGTCAAAGTTATTTATTAAAATAAGTTTAGTATGAACAGTCAATCTCTTACTTTCAGTAGTTCCATTTGTAATCTTTTTTTTTAATATCAAATATTCATGCAAATAAACTCACACGGATCACAAGAAACAAGCACTAAATAAAAATGTAGAAGTCAATTCTATTTCACCAGGAAAACTGAAAACTTTTTTTTTTTTTTTTTTTTTTTTTTTTTTTTAATAAATTTTTTTTTTTTTTTTTTGAACTGACAAGAAGTCATATTCCCTTTTCTGCTAGGTCAAAAACCAAAACAGTCATTTATTTATGCATCTATATGTCCCAAAAACTCTTTATGTCCTTCAGAAGATCTCACTTCTCTCCCCTCCAGATTTTGGAGTTTGTCTTCCATTTTCTCTTTTATCTCAGAGCTGGCTAATCTCACCTACAAGCATAAATATAATTGCAGCACCCTAGCTGATGATTCAAAGATCTACCTTAACTCTATTCTACTTCAATTCTAAATATAATCTTGTCTATCAGATCTAATACTTGGTTTCATATGAAGCTTAACATGGCTATAAGAGATCCATCAACATTTTTCTTCGACTTTCATTGCTAAATCTCATCTGAAGCACCCTGAGTACCTACCCTATCTTACGATGCTCGTAAACAGAGCATTGTCTTCAAAGTGAACCTCTCCTTAGTCCTCGTATTTACTTCTTGCAGCTTCTTTTCACATAACATGCTCAAGCTATTAAGATATGCATCCTTATATCTTCAGGCTCCTGTCAAAGGTCAAATACTACAAACCTTTCCTATAGCTTTGGAAAAAACTTGTCTTTTCCCATGCCCAGCTAGTAATGATGCCTGGTGATCATTTCTACTAGTTCTCATATCTCTCTCTGAATCACTCTTAGCTCTGCCATCTACTGCATTGCACATTAGRTATTTACCCTCACTCTACCAGCTCTTCACAATGCGGTTCAATCYTCATAATTATCTCTTACTCAATTTTAAGAAGCTAACTCCAATCAGCCTATTGAAAATGGAAGCTAT
>NW_028185228.1:1514362-1568818 GCF_003343005.1 Rhea americana | reverse complement strand
TTTTTTTTTTTTTTTTTTGTTCTTTTTTTTTAATTTCTTTCCTATTATGCTTCTCCCTCTTAGGAGGAGTTTTCTGAATCATCCACAAACTCTTTCATTATTCTCCTCTGGATTGCTCCTTAAGTCTTTCCTTTGATGTGTCACTAGGTTGATGATGCACAGAAGCCAGAATGTATCATGCTGAATAATGCTCATGTATAATATATACCAGTTTTAGCTTTACTTTGCATTGATGGTATTCTGCAAAAAATTGACAAAGATAGGTTTATGTTCACAAAAAATAAACTAACAATTCCACACACGTCTTGGTATATTTATGTATAACTATAGTGATGTTACATGCAGAAAGCTAACAAGAGCCAGAACTGGTCTCTTGCATCCAATTATTCAAATTTAATAGAAGGCTATTGATAACTGTACATGCACACTTGGTTAGTTTCTTTTCCCAGCCTTGTAGAGCAACAACGGAAGTCTCAAGGCTATCAACGTTCAATAACTAGCATTCTTTAGGAGACTCTCATGCTAAACATGGTGTTACAATTGGTTTAACTCCCTTGTGCAACACTGTTCTGAAACTATCCAAAAAATTGATTTATTTTCTGTGCGCTACTTTCACAGCAGAGACCTGTAACAGCAGCCAAGAGAGGCAGCATGAGGCAGCTCCTGCATGTGGATATGGCTAAGGTGAGACGTCAGCTGTAGTGCCTTCATTTCCCATGAGCAATATATATTCGTTATCGCTTCCTTTGAGTCTTTATATTAGAGCTAGCCTTCAGCAACAGAGAGCAATGGTCTCAACTATAAAGAAAGAAAGGGATAAAATAACAATTGCAAAAAGTGTGAAAAGTGTTGCCCATTCATCTGAAGACAAGTTGGCAGAAAAGTGACATTGCTTCAGCAGACAGGGTCTCCCAGAAGGTTCAAGATAGCTGGCAAAAATTGTGGAGAAGAGCTGCCAAAGGAAATAAAACAGTGGACTATAAATTTTGAAGTATCAACCAGACCATAGAGGAATCAACAGAAGTTGGAGAATTTATTAAGATTAATCAATCTAATTGAGAATTAGGCAGATCCCTGTGCTTACATTCCATGTGAGAAAGCCAACAAGGACAAAAACAGGAAATTGCTTTGCCAGCAATGTGCTGAACTTGAGTTCAAAGTCAAAGTAATAACAGACAAAAACAGTGGATTTTAGTGATGCAACAAATCACTTCTAAAGGATTATTATATCACTATCTGACAAAACCTGCAGTATGTGCAGCAAGTTTACAAAAGTGTACCTTGTATAAGCCAGATCCATTGACACAATCATCTCTATCATTTTCATTAACATTCTCCAGAGATATAAATAATTCTATGCATAGCTATCTGTAAATAGAGATTGTCTAATAACAAAAATTGGGGAAAATGGAATTTTTCCAAACAGCTAGTAAATCCACTGATAGTGGTACCACATTCCTAAAGAGAACCCAAAACAACCCCAAAATTWATTCTATCTTGCAGAAATTTACTTTGGAAAAAGCTAGGAAAGTTCTGTGGCAAAACAAAAGACAGTTAGAAAGACAGTTAGCTTTTTTTTTCTGTAAAATTCAAAGGCATATTCCTTCCAAATAACAATAATCTAGAAATCAGCTCTAGAATGCTCACTGTATCATTTCAAGAAATCAGTATGTTTTAGCTTTCTCATGCATACATATTTTTCATGCCTATCATCCCAGTATTCATCATTCAACCTGACCTTAATTATAGCCAATGCAAATATTTAACTGATACTAAATAGTAATAATAACCTTGAAATCAGAAGGTCAGGTACACTGGGTATCTGGTATAYCCACAATGCATACTTCAGAGGACAAGGAGGAGAAAATCACAGCAACTTCAAGAAATTAGAAGCTAGGCAGAATAGGAACAAATGTATTTATATATCATCTTCAGTACATTCTACAGTGCTATATAAATCACCAATGTCTGCACATGCAGCAGCTTGCACATTCATCAAAATAGCTCAGAGTTAGTCTAAGACCTGCCCTATTGAGAAGGAATTGTTGTCAAGATAGTAGAGACTCCTTTTCATTCCCMTAAGGACTCATGCCATGGCTCCAGCCCGAGTAAACAGTAACATGCATCTGTACTTATTCGAAACTTCATTGCTTCACGTAAGGTCCACAAACTCATTACAAAAGGTACTTTCATCTGTTTGCAGCCTGGAGAGCGGGGGGTGAGGGGGAGCTGTCAGTCATAGGCAGCACAAAGAGACCACCCTCAACATTTCCCTCCAATAAAATAAATCTCCACAGCCAGAATAATGTGATTCTACTTTTCTACTTTACAGGTAGGCTTAAAATATTCTTTGAGGAGGAGACAAAAGGAGGGACAGAAGTACATGCAAAACTTCCTCCAACTGAAAGAAAACTTTGGAATCCAACCAGTTCTGGACACTGTGATGAGCTGTGCTGCAGTCCACAAACATGGAGTTTTCATACACATCTGCCTCTGGGCTATACAGCAGAATCAGTCTTTAACTGTAGACATTCAAAATGAAGCCTACTACATACCGTCCCTTGAGGACCAATGCCGGAAAAATACTCTTGCCAACAACAGATTAGTGGCTTGTAACAACAGACAAGTAATTCTGAGTTTTACTCTGTTTATTCTAACCTTCACTGTCTAGGTCCAAGCTTTTTTCTGGGCAGTCCACGGAGCAAGCACTGTACAAACAGATTCTGATACCCTGATAACTGACAGGTAAAGGTGGGACCTTTTACTTCCCTTGCAGGTTCCAGTTGTCAAGCATAGTGTTACTTTCAGGTTACTTCACATACTGATGCAACTTGCCATATGACCATCATCCGTTTTKACAACATTGACTATAATTTGACTTTTCACTCATCACTGAAAAATCCTCAATTTTCTCAGATTTCTTTTAACATAACTGGGATCCAATTTGYCAGATTTCCATGCCTGAAGTTTAGCTTACCTGCCCGAAATCAAGCACATAACAGCTAAAGAACAGAAGAATTTAGAYAGGGGAAAATACGTTTGCTTGTTCTGACTGAATCTGTGAGCTTCTATGATTGAAGATTTCACTGTCTAGATTCGGTTGCCTCTGAAGGGTCTGTACACWTTTTGTGCACATTTTATCTTTCTAGAAAGGAGAGACACTGAAGACAGCTTCATTTATCCTCCACAGTGTCATTAAGCTAAATGTAGCTTAGTGCATAGCTCGAAGATAGAGTTTAGGGAAGAAAYAGGAGAGGAAAACGGGAGGAATAAAAGAGCATCTTCTTTTTCCTCTGTCATCACTTAAGCCAACTGTTTTAGAGGGAAAGATGAAAATGGTGAGGTGAGAAAACCTTAAAAGAAACTGGGAGAAACAGCCCTGACAAAATCACCTCGTAAGATATTGCATAGTGAACAACAGCATCAGAGGTGAAGAGAATCAAGTATTTTTTCTGATATTTTAAAAGTATAGCAAGGCATCTCTCGATCTGTTGCATCTTTCTAGGAAGCATATGGAGAGTTTTACAGCTGCAACTAATCTGGGGAACCCCTCCCAGCCCAGGAGTTATTATACTGTAAATAGGTTATCCTGTAAGTTTGGCATATAAATATGTGAACATACTTGAATTCCTAGCCTTTAAATTTGACAAATGTTTCTTTCTAAGGAATGAAAAGATGGTGTTCTCACCAGTGGGGGTGCTTGTTTGTGTGCCTAGAGGTCATTGCATATCTATGGCTTGGGCTTTTCTGTACTTATCTGCCATGCTGCTTACTGGCAAAACAAGTSCTAGAGATTATTCAGTTGCACTCTGTGCCTGTGAACAACAGAGTTGTATTAACTAATTCATTCATTCATTCAGGCACTGTAACTTAAGAGCACAAATTAAACAGGACTCTGGTATTTACTCGTTATCCCTAAGGAGTATAAGCTAAGGCTCTTCCTTCACTCACACGGGCATTCTCTTGATCATTATGGGAAAAGAACTCTTCCCCCTCGGTTACTGAATGACCCAGGCTCTACAAAATGACCCAGGGAGCTCTAAGCTGTGTCTCTGCCTTGTGATCCTTTCCCTCAGCAAGAAAAGATCTGGGACAATTAAGGAGTTGGCCACAACGTCCCTTTCACTGCCTCTTTGGAGAGTGCAAGAGACACCCTCTAATCCTTAAGTGCTGTTAATAAATAGATATATAACCTTCCCTCTGGCTGTCTGCATTCACCACTTAGATTAATTTGTCTCCTCTGAAGAAGCTTGTGCCAAAAWTTGGCCAGCTTCTTTTGGTCTTGTCTCTTAAGAGGGGCAATTAAGAGAGAAAAAAATATTACAAGCTTACTCTAACAGAGCAAAGTACTATAAAGTTGGAAACAAGATGGCAAAAGATAAAAAGAACTAGTACAGTGCAGTCTTAAGTTAAACTTGAATAATGCAATTCCTCAGCTGGCCAAGTAAAACTCCACAAGGCAATCTAAGTCATTTCTCCACTACAAAGGTTCACAGACAACTCCCTTCAGTGCTAGCAGGCAGAACTGAACCCRATTCATATCCCCAAAACATGCATATGCAAGACTTTCTCTTAAAAACTATGAAGCATTTTTTTGCAAGACTGACTGCTTCTCCCATCTTACCTTTTTCACAGAACTAAACTATAGCTCCTTGAGCCTGTGGATACCAATGCAGCTTTCAGTCTAGGCTCACTGGGGACAGCACCATCTTTTATGTAAACATAGTTCATTAGCCTGCCGATTTCCCATTTTTAACTCCCTATTCCAACTGGAAAGTAAGCTGAGTAGCCAGATGACATAATACACCCTGTGAAAGCTCTTTTGCAACAGTTGAAAGTGTCATCAAAAGGTATCAACTGCCCAACAATACTGTGAGTAAAGGAGTTTATAATAGACAGCATGGGCTTCTTATTGTACTTTACTGACTTCTAGCARAGACCAAGGGCATTGGTAATAATAATATAAATTCTATATTTAACAAGGATGTACAAGAAGACGGTGCTGTCATCACTGTCAGAATTCATCAGCTCAACTGAGTAGGTTGAAATCAAGGGGCCTGTACAAAATCTTCTGCATCTCCTATTCATACCCGTGGGTCAGGAAAAGAGCTGGGAAGTAGTCTGGCTCTGTACTTAAGGACTATGCTTGTTGGGTCCAGCTAGAGGCACTAGTAGAGGCATGAGTGCTAGATTTAGCACTCTTGAAGCTCTAGTTACTTCTGCTGATACAGAAAAGAAGTTGCTGCCTGTTCAGCTCTGTTTCCATCTCTGAGGCTAGGGAGGATGCAGAGCCGCAGTAACCCGCCACAGGCTGACCAGCAAGGACCATGGCACAACTCTGCCCAGCAAGGCCAGCTTTCCCAGTCCTTCAGACCGACTGAGTGCAGGGCAGGAAGGAGGAACCATCACAGCCTGCCAGGCTCTCAAGCAAATATCTCTGTCTTCAGAGACGTATTTCAATACTGCAAAGCAGCAGCATCTCTTTTTTTTTTCTTTTGGCTGTGAACCCATTTCTAGTTTTTCTTCTTCTGTCAGGCTGTGAATCCCAAGCACTACAACTAATAGTAGAATATGTCAGGCTCATAATCCCACTTCCCCTGGCAGAGCTCCACTAGAGGTCATGACTCCTCTCTGGAAACTGCTGATGTTCAGTAAATAAGACCTGGGGTCACTCATTGCTCAGTGACAACCGAACACAGCTTTGAGGGAGCACGCTGCATCTGCACCCTGAAACTACCACAATCAGCAGCTGTGGGGGGGCAGGGGCGAAAAACACATCTCTTAAATATTACCACACATCGTGAACACGCAAATGGGCTGACTCCTGGTTCTAATCTTACTTCTGTAGTTTTCAGTGATTGACCTTTTAACTTTAATTCTTTCTTTCTTACTGCCACTTTGTGTGGAAGAAATAGCAGTGGAAAAATGACTCCTAGAAAACATTGAAATGGAATGAGATTGTAACTACAGTCTCCACAGACTGATGCAGTATTCCAGCTTTCAGAAAGAACATCCTGAGGAGAAAGTTCTCAAAATATGTATATTCTCTCAATATGATTCTGTACCATCCTCCCTCTCAGAGATGGTATCCATCTTTCAGATTAAGTGTTCCTCATTCAGCTGCATCCTCAAAGGTATATTGTAGTTCTCTTCATAAATGATTCAGGCAGTAACAGTGTTCAGAACTTCTTGATGAGGAAGGAGCAGCAGCTTGCTCATTTGAAGTAAGCGATTGCATCCTCCTGTCTGCTACTCAGTGGTGCTTGTGGTATCCATATGGGGGACTACGAGACAGGTCTCCCCACGTTGCTGCTCACTTCCAAGGTTTGATCACTTTAACAAAGTGAGAACCACTGCATTTTAATGAGGAGACAGCATGTCATAAATCAGCAGTCAGTGATAAAAGCAAAAGAACAAAGTGGATCTGTGGGCAAGTCTGTACAACTTTTGCCCATCTACCCTCATGGCTTGAGGCTAAGGAGAGCACACAGTGAGAATGCTTACGCTGCCTTAAGATCCAGTTTCATATTGCACACCCAAGGAAGGAAAACTGAGATATGCTGCACAGGAGACCAATAAGGAAACATGAAAGAGGTAAGAAGGAAAAGCATGAAGCAGGGGACCATAACCCAAGAGGGATAAGGACTGTAGGCTAGCAGGCTGGGAAGGAGAACAGAATGATCTTCTGACAGCAGAGAGAATGCCTAAGATTTACACCGGTACTAGGAAAAGGTATTGAGTATAGGCCTCATCGTAAGAATTGGCAAGTCTGTAACCCAAATTGTTGTAGCCAAGAAAGATGTATCATATCTGCCATGAGCAAAAGGTATGAGATATGCACCCAAGGCAAGAAAGAATACTGATAGGAAGTGGGGGTGAAGAAGGCACAGGGAAAAATAAATAAATAAAATCGACAAATTGACCTTCGCATTGGAACAARTGATCCTGCCAGATTCCTGCTGGAACAAAATCAAGAATAGCTCTGCCCATTAGAAATGAGACTCAAAACAAGATGTCTGTRTGGTAACTATTTCTGTCTGTAAGGGAAGGGAGCTTGGGATCAAAAAGGGACTGAGGATCAACAGATGACTGAGAAATTGGTATCTGAGGAAGGTTTCAGATGGACAGTCTTTGGGAGGAACTGATGGAAAAAAGGCACTTGAAAGAGGGATTTTAACCACAATACCTGGCAAAGTGATGTACCAGGATCAAGTCTGATGTGATTGAAAATAAATAAACCAAGGAGAAATAGTATTAGAAGAGCGCTCCAAACCTCATGCCAGCTGTGAATACTTACAAAAAAGAAAATGCAAAAGAAATGGAAAAAAATRTGCACTAAACTAATGCCTGAGAGTAGGAGAAGGGAAAAAACAARGCAAGAAAAGAATACACATGTTAAAAGAAGTGGTAGAGTCAGTAAGGCAAAGTAGTTAATGTGTAGTATATATATAAGCAAAACAGGGGGAGATACAAGTCCATGGAGWCTTCTCACAAGAAYAAGTGAGGAATGAGAACTTGAAAAMGGACATGCMACCAAATACTTTAAGACTCTCAAAACCACAGATATAGAATTCAATAGATCAAACAGACAAACAGCAATGTAGTGAAGAATTCTGCTACATCATATCAAATAAAAACTAGACAAAGAAGGACCTACAATTAGTCATTATATTCAAARTACACAAGACCTAGTCTGACCCCCYGAAATAATAAACTAGATATCTTATTCCTGGTAGTTTATGTATAGCCCATCCTGAGTTACCTTTAATGCATTACAATCGCTCTGAAATTCAAAGCAAACTTTCCTTAAAATGCTTTTATGTATGACATAAGAGAAATCAAGAAAAAAAAATCCAGAAAAATGTGAAAGTAAATATGGCCTTTATATCATGTGAAAGTAATTCTATATGTTTACTATGTTCTACTGTCAGAAAACTGAAGGATAAAAAGACAAGTGGGTTAAAGGAGACAAAAAGACCATGTAAGAAGCAAAAGAATAACCTGCGTGAGTGCTTGCAAAACAGAAAAAATGCCACACAAAGCTATGTGCGGCATTATCAGGAAACAGCAATACATGCATTTGGAACCACGTTTCCATACACACAGCAGAACGTGTCAGCTTGCCTTTGTAAGGTCTCAGTTAAGAGTGGTATATTTTTGTGCAGAAGCCCATTAGAAGAAAGGCTGCCAGCAGGCAGTCAGCAGGCTCCAGGTAGTGGTGCTGCAACTCAAATTTGCTGAATTACTTGAAGCCAGGCACAGAAGCAAAGACCCAACTGCAGGAGAAAGTGGGAAGATGGAAGGCTATATAAACTCTGTTTTCTCCTACTCTCTTTCTCTAGATGACTTGAATTTTCTGTATTAAAAAAAAAAAAGTTAATGAGTTTAGTTTACAATCAGATGAGATAGGGGAGGAGGATGGGGGATAGCATACGCACTTCAGTGATCTCGCAAGTTCATGGCCTGGTCACAGGACAATCAGTACAACATTAGGACGTTCACCTCTGTTCATTCATTAGGTCCGTTCACCTCTGAAACAAGATCAAAATATCAAGAGCAAATAATTCAGCCTCAGGTTTACCAGTCATATATAATGTTCATGAATATAACGTTCATGCTCTGAACACAAGCAGAGAAGAAAGCTAGCATATTTCCCTTGCATAATAAGATAAACTGGATGCAAATCTGGATCCATCTCATTCTCCACCCATAAACTCCACTAACACTTGGCTTTGGCAAAGGAAAGCAGCTCTGCTCAATAGTGTGGTTTAGCACCTAGCCCTCAAAGCAACAGCATCAGCACAACCAAGGAGGAGCACAGGGGGAGGAATGAGAAGACAGGGGCAGCAGGAACTCCAGAAGTCATCCTCACCAGTTAAGAGAAAGATTGCAAAGTTGTGCCATACTGTAGAAGAGTAGAGGACATTTTTACATGCCTGGGCTGACTCTGAGGAGTTAGAGTGAGTTCATTCTTCCCAAAATCATGTTCACAAATAATCATACCTCTAGGATGCTTAAGGAGGAGCACTGATGTACACGTAGCAAAGTGCAAAAATGGGCCAGTTAAGACATCCAAACATGAGTCTTTCTCTGTGCTTAGACTATGAGGATAAAAAAAAATGCATACAAGACTGAAACAGAACAAGTTCTAAAAGATACAGAATTTGATCTTGAACTATCAAACCAAATGTCTTCATCACAAGTGGGTTTCTGAGCCTCAAAACGACTCAGTCAACCATGTACACATACATACTATTTTGGTGAGGCATCAGCCCATTCGCCTCTCATGGTCACCTTGCCCCCAGCATTTGGGGGAAGGGATGGGAGAGGGGGAGAACAAACATATTTTTTTTCACAGGTCTTTCAACTAAAAAATCTTCTGAAATTATTCCTCAGAATGCACCATGCAAGATATTCAAATTCAATGAGAAAATTAAAATGTATAAGGAACGATGCAATTTATTTTTTGAATGATAGAATGTTTACTAATTTATTCTGTTGTATGTAAGATAGAAAAACAGTGGATTCATGATGCAAATGAATTAAATTATAACTTAATTGTTGCTGGTTTTTTTAAAGGAAAACAACAATTTTGAGCTAGAAAAATTGAAGTTTGTCTAAATTTCAAATATAAATAGAACAGAAGAATAGAAAATTAAGTAGCTGTTCTTTTCTTCCTGGATCAGCAGTCATGGGAATGATACTCTTTTTAAGGGAAGAAGCATTACTTTGCAGCAACACTGAGTGAGCCGAGAAATACATTAATAATCTCCCAAATAAATTCAGTTCAATCTCTGCAGTAGATATTGCTGGAATACAGAGTGGAGAGCAAGAAGAAAGTATGGATTCTCACTAGCAAGTTCTGAAGATGAGTGTGATGCATCCTCTAAAGAGGACAGAGTACAAGCTAACTTTTAACATTAAGACAAATAAAGCTGGAATGCGCTTACTGTGCTGTAGCAATGCAGCACCTGCAAAGTGCCTTACTGGGACAGAGAACTGGCAATCACCCGGCTCAATAAAATGAGAATAAGTTAAGTTTTGTATTTGGCAGAAAGAATACTAATCTCTTTCAGGAAAAAAATTTTTTCTTCCTCCCTTTACCTACAGTGTCCTACAGGAAAGTGAATGAAGAATGACAGATTTAAATCTATCCACAGTCTATTATCCACTACATTAACTTTTATCAAGTTATCAAAACAAATCCTTCAAAAAGGTGCTGTATTTCTACTACGGCTATAAGGGGAGACAAAGTGAAATCCTCCAACCCCCTTGCAATGCAAAAGCATTCATCACGCAAAGCATCAACAGAGCACAGCTTTGTAGGCATGCCTGTGTTTGATCAGCAATCTGCCTCTTGTCCATAATCATCTTTCTTAAACTGAAATAATGATGTTTCACTAAGGTTTCTTTACAAAGMATCGTCTTTTTCTAAGCTGCACTCTTCACTGCCTGCTTTGCATTTCATTGTAGGTTATTACGGCACAGGATTGAAATTTGTCACCGCCAGCCGCACAGTGTCAGCAGCCAGGAAACGCTCATGCCGCTAACTAGCAATTATGCACCCAGCGTTGTTAGATCTGAACAAGCCTTTGTGAAGGCTTCTGAACTCCGGTTCCAACTCCTGGCACAAGCTATTGATGACAAATACAAATCAGGGGCTGAAACCCTTTTTCAAATCCAGGTGATTCAGCCTGGGGGATTACCATAACGCGAATCAAGGAGCTTGGGCGTGTGCTGATTGCCAAGATGGTACTTGGTCAATCACTAAATCAAAACGTGATTTTCAAAGAACATSTGGTGTGCTGTACTGGTGCTCATACATGGTATCTTTATGCAAATGCATCAAAGATTTCTARCAACACTAATGACTATTTACTAAGTCACTCAGCTGTAACTCAGATTGTCACTTTTTTCTCCCAAGGTGAAGTTTGTATTCTTCACAGGTGAAGAGTTTTTGTCTCTTCTCCTCCCATCCCTAAATATATTGAGGTAAAAGAGATATGAGCSTATCCTCTGTTGACAGAAAACTTGCAAGAGATTTCCTGTCAGATACAATATTTTTACACTTTTCTCATTCACTAGTTCTACATTCTATAACAAATCTTGTTATAGTCCTCTTTTTTTCTTCTTTCAGTTGAGCAATASAAACTTTGAGTGATAAAAACATCATCATTGTTAAGTTTACCGAAAATACTGTAGTTAACATAAATAGAAATCCATTTTCACAAATTTTTAGCTTAAGTCGTAAGTTACTATGGCAGCAGGCAAAATTAAGCACAGTTAGATAGTCTTTTCTAGAAGAGAATAAATTATTACAGTTCATGCAGCTCTAAAAGAAGACTAATATCTACTATTAACCTAAATTATATAGTTCCTCCTAAAAGTTGAGAAAACTTTCTCAGAAACCTTACTCACTATTAGTCATTCTTTCACTATCATCTTCATTTTTTTTACTTATAATAGCTATCTATCTCCCAATGTAATCATAAAAATAACAACCAAAAAAMCAAAACAAAAACATAAAAAAGAGSTCTCCACAATCTTTAGAGATGAGATCATTTGTAATGATTTTTTCTACTTCTTGTTCCTTTGATTTCTTTTTATATAGTYAAGTGTAGTAAAATTTATCATCCATAAACAGATTAGAGTTATTAGCAATATTAACTGTCTCCCAGTATTTGAACACCTACTCTGAGTTAATGAACTATACCAGGTACTTAGACTGGTTATTTTAATTTGTGCTTTGTCATGAGCACTTAAAGATTAYATACTATAAAATAAACCAAGAGATATTTTTTGGCCAAACTTCTATGAGCATATTTTTTCTCCTCTAGGGAAAGGAAAAAAATAGAGAGAGAAGGGGTAGGAAACAGAAGTTTGTAATTTTCCAACTTATCACAAGCAGAGGCTAGATTTGAAAGTGTTATGGAGAGTCCACAATAGTCTCTAACGAAGATTCAAGTTTGAGGAGAGCTGGTGTTGAACCCCAGTTCAAGCCAGAAACTCACTCTGCAGTACTGCTCATGTACTGCTGCAGAACTGGATTCCAAGCAGTAAGCTCCACTTGGCAATGCTGTATGTCCTTAACGGCAATCACGTAAGACTGAGACGGAGTCATCTGCGTATTCTTGGCTGAGAATCCCCTCCTCAGCATTCACAATTTGGGAACATATGGGCTCCCTTGTCAGCTTACACTCAAGCCCATCTGTTCAKATGGCATGGAGTCTGCTCACAAGTTGGTCAGATGGTTGCTTTAGGGTGCGTGTGGCATGCAAAGATGGGTTTAGACGAGCAGCCTGCGCAATACTGAAAATGCCATTTCTGCTACAGGAAGCCTCTCGTCTATACCAGCAGTCAAGCATTGGCACCACATGCCTCCTTACACTTGATCAAAGCTGTTTGAACRTCTTTGCCAGAAAAGAAAAGAAAGCTGTCAGCTGACCACTCTGGTTGATTGTAGGAAACAGGGCTGTCTGTGTAACAGAAATGCAAAAAGCACACTTACTCAAGAATCATGCCAATTCAAGGCACAGAGTGGTCCAGAGGACTATGTAGAACCACAGCTGAGTAATTCAGTGAAGATTAAGGCAGAGTATGTAATACCTGGAAGAATACCTTGAAACATCTTTTCATATTAACTTTCATGTTTCATTGTTACTGGAAAAACATGGGGAACAGGTATAACTGACAGCAAAAAAAAGATAAGATTATAGGCACAGTCAGCGCTTAGGCAGTGGTATGACAACCTCACAGTACAGTAGCATTCAGAATGTAGAAACTTAAATTTCTTATAATATGCTTGGCCTATAAATCAGGACTAGGTTTTGAAGAAGTTGTTCCCTAGAAATACCCCTCAGACACTTTAGTAATTCAGAGGATCATACACTGAGGTTAACTTGGGTGCCCCAGGGCATCCAGAAGGAAGCTTCACATCTTCCAGGAYACTGGACACAAGGTTAATTTTCAACATCTGTGTAGTAACATCCCATTGAAGAAAAGATATACTGTCTCCAAAAAGATCTGGCAAGCAGAGCAGGAAGACAAGTGAAGAGACGATCTGTTTTCCTTTACATAGCAATTTAGCATCCCATCAGACTGCAGCAAAGATTTATAGAACAGRCTACCATTTCATAGAATCAGTAAGGTTGGAAGGGACCTCTGGAGATCATCTAGTCCAACCTTCCTGCTCAGCACAGTCACCCAAAGCATGTTAGACAGGGTTGCATCCAGGCRGGCCTTGAAGATCTCCAGAGAAGGAGACTCCACAACCTCTCTGGGCAACCTGTGCCAGGGCTCCGTCACTCYCACAGGGAAGAAATTCCCCCTCACGCTCAGGTGGAACTGCCTGTGCTTCAGTTTCTGCCCATTGCCTCTTGTCCTGTCACGTGGGACAACTGAAAAGAGTTTGTCCCCGTCCCCTTGACACCCTCCCTTCAGGGCCTTGTACACATTGATAAGATCCCCCCCCAGTCTTCTCTTCCCCAGGCTGAAGAGGCCCAGCTCTCGCAGCCGTTCCTCGTAGGGCAGGTGCTCCAGCCCTCTGATCATCTTCGTAGCCCTACGCTGGACTCTCTCCAGTAGCTCCAGGTCTCTCTTGTACTGGGGAGCCCAGAACTGGACACAGGACTCGAGATGAGGCCTCCCCAGGGCTGAGGAGAGGGGCAGGATCACCTCCCTTGACCTGCTGGCAACACTCTTCCTAATGCACCTCAGGATACCGTTGGCCTTCTTGGCCACAAGGGCACATTTCTGGCTCATGGTCAACTTGTCATCCACCAGCACTCCCACGTACTTCTCTGCAGAGCTGCTCTCCAGCAGGTCATTCGCCAGCTTGTACTGGTGCCTAGGGTTATTTTTCCCTAGGTGCAGCACCCTGCACTTGCCCTTGTTGAATCTCAGGAGGTTCCTCTCCGCCCAACTCTCCAGCCTGTCCAGGTCTCTCTGAATGGCAGCACAGCCCTCAGGTGTGTCAGCCACTCCTCCCAGCTTAGTGTCATCGGCAAACTTGCTGAGGATGCACTCCATCCCCTCATCAACTGAAGAAGTTGAACAGGATGGGACCCAGTACTAAGCCCTGGGGCAGGACTGCATTTTTGGGAAAGAAACTGTACATTTATATCTGAACACAGATTGGTCCTAATAGGAGTAGGAGAAATTGTCAGCCTTTACTATGGCTGTTGCTCTTCCATTCAGTCTAAATACGAWAGCTTACCAGTGACAGACTTTTCTGCCAGATGGCAGAATTTTCACTGCTAGTATTTTCCAATAGTATTTTCACAAATTAAAACAGATTTTTCAGCTAGTACTTTTCTGGATCACATTAGAATTTTTCCCCAAGTGCACCAACTTCATGACAAATGYTTGATAATCCCACAGATAGAATGTTCTAGCAAGGATAGACGTGTAGAAAGAAATCTGAGTTGCAGAAGACAAACTCTTCTGAAGACTGTTTACTAAATTACTTAGTAAGTAATATAGTCACAAAACCCATGATGAGCTTCCACAATTTGGTGGCCAAGAATGAATTAAACTAGTAGCTAATGTTGTTTAAAATATCTAATYAGAATTCCTCTAAAATGCAGCCCTTCAGTTCTATTCAGTAGAGATTAAATTAGGAGACAGCTGAATCCCTTAATGAAAGTAAATCCACCGATAAGAAAAAATCTAAAGGAAATAATTCTTCAGTAAGCARTGGTGATTTATCCAAGTCTAATACAATTAATGCAACTCAAACAACGTAAAACATTTCACTCAAATATTTGTTTAAATTCTTTAGGTAATTCACACTGCCACCTGCGTTTCCTTTCTATAAACCTCAGAGTAGAAAAGCTTTATCTACAAGTTTGGTGGAAAGTGATTGCAAAGTCTGACCTATGATTATAAATGAAAATTTGTTTTAAAATTTGCTCATGAAGCAATACAAATAATGAGCATCTTCAAGATGGTCATTATGAGATAAAATATTGTAGAAGAAAAGTAACCATGCACTGCATGGTATTAACTTATTTGCTTATGTTATTCTGAGACAATTTTCCTTTGTGTTCACTGCTTTCTTATCAAATAAGGCAACAAGCAGCGGCGCTATAGTACCTATGATGAGCACTAAGGGTCAAAGTTATCTTTTCTTGATACCAAGTTGGAAATAAATCCTACAGATTTATGTTGGTTTGCTCTCAGGTTTAGCAGACCATATCAGATTAAAGTGTAAGGTGAATGTTTCAGTGAAGAAGTGTTCGTTTTACCTTGCACCTGCTTTCTAGCATTTCAAACATTCCTCTTCAAGAGCAGAGGAAACTATAGCAATATTAAACACATTAAAAACTCCAGCTCACTAAATTTGTCCTTTGACCTTGGGAATCTGCAGAACAATGATAAATGCATTTGTTGTTTGTATCATTTATATTTTGGGGATGGGGGAAGCCCTTACTTTTCTGAAGATGCATAGACCTAACTGCATACAGTGATCTTCAAGCCACCTTCCAGAGTCTATCATTATCTAGAAGAAGAGGGGAAGATACCAAGCCTGACTGTAGTGCCATGTAAATGACTTTCAATCTAATAAATATGTAGGGGAAGAAGCAATAATTTAAAACAAAATATATGGGACATATACAAGTGAAAGCAGCATCATTAAAGCCAAGTTTCTCCAAACAACAGACAAAATTAGAATGCCAGATTGTCCACTGAAAGCCTAATATTAATAAATTCTGAATGCACTGCATTACTACATTATGAAAAAGACGGTATTTTCACATTCTAAAAAGATTTCATTAGATTAATTACTATTTTGGATGTTCAAGAATGAATGCTACAGTGTTAATATGGACAGGTGCAGGAATATTTTTTCTTCTGCTTGGTTAAAATAATCATTGTATGCAATCCTTATGTTTTCATCTTGCAAACAAACAAATCCAGTGAAAAATTATCTATAGATTTTCTTGAAAAATATCWTTGAAAATTGAGTTTTTGAACAAAAATCCACAACTCTGTGGAAAATTAAATCTAACTTTCCTTCTTTGGCCCTTGGTTGAGTAGACATAAAAGAGAGATAATTAAATGCCTATTTATCAGTCAAGGTTGCAGTTAGTCCGTTACTGTGATAATCACAATGTCCTGTTCTTTTTAGGTCCTTTTCTGTAATACATGAGCTCGTCTGGGTAGTCACTGATTTTTAAAATAGAAGCAAGTTATATTTGAAGAAAAGAGATGAGAAAAGGGAGGATGATGTTGACTGGTTGCAATATTCCACTGATAAATCCTACGGAAAGGTTTTGATCAACAGCTATCAGTTTATGAGTGATTTTAATATATGAGTGATTTTAATGAATGTAAGAGTTTCAGCTGCTGCTCAAGATGAGGAAAATATTTCCTCCATTTGGTCAAAGGGCAGTGAGAAAGAAAGCATGAAGACTACAACAGGAGGGAGCTACTCAGAAAGAAACAATGTAGAGAAAGGAAAAAAGTGTTTGGAAAGGAGTGTATGTCTGGTTTAGTTTCTAGAATCAAGGTTTGTCAAATCCAGTCCTGATCTGAAATCCCAGCTCAGGATACCCCAACGTTATCTTCAGATAGCAAAAGAAAGCACCTCTAAATTTTTCAAAAATAGTCTCTTCTTTGGTTTACATTTCACATGTGGGATCAAGTTTCTGTTCTGATGCAAAAAGTATTCTAAGTAAAGAACTTCATATATGATGCAGAGCACTAGCAAAAGGAAATTCAAATCAAAGTGCCCAGATTATTCTCATTATAATAAACACAGTTCTTCTCTCTGCTAGTTTTTCACCCTCCTATTAACTTCAATTTAATCACAGGGGCATAAAATCAGTCAATAGAGGGGAAAAAACGAGTACTATGATGCACTGTGAACATTATTTCCACATTTCATGTCKGCTTTCAGCGAGGACCATCTATATAATTTGAGCATGAACTCCATTAAAACTTGGTAACATATGTCCACTGTTGATAACTGCCATTTTGCAGTCCCAGGTATAGTCTAAAAGGGAAAAATCTGGCTCAGAGAATATCTATTTCAGCTTAAAAGGAGGTTCTCTGCAAAGCACATGGTGACTCACTGACCCTTCAGCAGAGYGCACCTTCGCCTTCTAAGTGTGCCAGCTGTCCAGCAGCTCCAAGCTCGCAGCCAGCTGGTGCAGCTCCTCAGAAGCAACGTGAGTGTGAATTCCCATCTATATACACAGAATTARACTTAGTGATGAAGAGCAGAGAATGAGGACTTTGTAGTAAAGTCACGGTTAATGCTGGAAACTAATCAAAATATTTTATCCACTGCTCTGGATCCAAAATCGAGAACATGCAAAGATGTCAGCCCTCCCAGATGCAATTCCTGAGAAAAACAGATGGGCAACTGAGACTTAATAGACTATTTTACTGAAATCAGATCAGTAGAACTTACCCAATCTGGAAAGCAGAAAGGATCTACACTTCCCCCCCAACTCTACGGAGAAAAGTCAAAGTATAAAGAAATGCCATTTTTGAATAGCACTTGCAATCAGATATTGCTAACAGCTCCTYTCAACTGTATATTGCTAGGACTGTGCAGAGATGAATGCTGGGATGCAGTACAGGAACAAAGATGTTAAGTATGCAGGTGTGCTTCTGGAGCAGGAGTCTGAATACGCTATGAAATAGTCTGCTAGAAAGAATGATGGGAACCCCATTGCTCAGGTCAGTCAGAACTGGTCAGCAGAATAATCTAGATATGCACAAAGAATTTGGTCCTACATTCACTGGGACTGAAATTAGAATAAATGACCTTGTAAAATACCAACACAATGAGGCATCAGCCAGTCAGTATGTGCATACTGATTTACTGTGTGTATAATTCTATACATCAATAACTGACTCTCTTCCACGGTAAAGTCGCAGTCCTCCAGGACTCTCTCTTTTCTTTGAAACGTGGAGAAAGGGAGATAAAAATCAGGGCAGAAGTCCTAGCTGCCTAAAACCCACCTGCAGTAAGATAGGTGTCTCCTGAGGAACTCTGCTTGTCAGAGCATCCCATTAAAAAAGGCAAAAATTATCCTCCAGCACTATTTGGCTAACTGAGTCTGTTCTATCACCAAAATGCAAAACAGGAGAGGGTGACATGACTGGGAACATACACTCATCCTGCCCCTGCRCTGTAGATACCGAAATCCTCACATGTGAAGAAAGGAGGCATTCTGCTAAAGCAGAGCTGATAGACGAGAGGAAGCCTTTCTATCACATCCAAAGTTTAAAAGCATTTGTCCTTGAATGCTACAGGGGATGGTGATGCTTTAAGTTGAATGGAGATGTGTGCAAATGCCCACATCAATAAAAAAGGTTTGTACACTGYTAAACACAGTCCTTGGAGGTAAGCTAATTAGTAAAYTAGAGAGTTTTAAAACTCTCAAGTGCAATATTTGAACTCAGAAAAAGATATCTGCTAATGAAGTCCCCAGTGTTAACAGTGTAGATTTGGCAGCAGATATACTGCTATAGCTGAATTTCAACTATGTTGATACACAGACAGCAATAAGGAAARCTGTGTTTAAGGACAGAGGAAAAGATGAGCACGTTTATAATATACCCAGTGACCAGTATCTCTCTTCACAAATATTAGTGTTAAACCTGCAATGTGAAGAAAAGGAATCTAAATGCCCTATCATTAAAAGAGAAATGGCAAACAAGATACACATTTATGAATGATGAGTTTCAAGCAATATCTGACAATTTTTTTTTTTTTGAGAAAAAAAAAGGTAAGACTTGTCTTTTTGGACTTACTCTCTGTAAAAAAGCTTTCTTTGCTGAGCTGTTTAGTGTAAAGTATTCAGGTTTACAACTAAACAAGGATTAGAATTTCAAATGTAATAAAAGTTGTAAGAAGAATAAATATTCAATTTGGAGCTCTGTAAAGATTTGATAATTGTCTTAATCTTGACAATAAGAGGACTGTATCTTAAACAGCGTTACTCATTCCTTGTTAGGAAAACATGATTTATCACACTGCAACCAAGACACTGGCTATATGAACTGCATTATTTAAAAAACATGATACTTTTATATGGTGGTATGATTTCTTCTTTCTCTTTCACTTTGAAGCCTGGAAAATTAAACCCTATTGGCTTCAGGGGTCAATCAAAGTAAATCATGCTTTGAAGGTACTAGCTTCACAGAACTTATCATAAGTTAGAAGTGCCATGAGGCTGAAAAAACAAGAATATARGGGAAATCAAGCATATGCAAGAGAAGAGAATTACCCATTACTTTCGTACCTGCAAAAAGTCTTTTCAGCACACATACTTCACACTACTTTTGTCTTCTGAATTGAAGGTTGACACATCTTTGACCTATGGTTTTGTAGCAGAAAAAGGAAGAGAGTGCTTCCYAGTTACTTTAGAGAGCATCACATARCCATAACAGTAAGTTAACAGCACAAGAAGAACCTACCTTCCAAGTTCTGCTCTCAACTTTATTTTTCATTTCATTATTGCCCTTTTAAAGTAAGTTTGGAGTTTCTGTTTTTGCTAGGTTTCGRTAGCAACACACTCTTGCTTGCTGTACTTCTAACTTAAATTTGCCTTGCTGACATATCTATTCTTTTATTYACCAGACGGGATTAGCTTCAAAGGAGCATTTATGTTTATTCAATCTTCATCATTCTGCAGTTTTATTGATATTTAGTGAATACTTTAATTTARGGATGCACAAAATACATTTTGGAATGTGTTAAAGTCATCTGGAAAGAGGGAAAAGTGGCTGACATTAAATTTACCAAGGAACAGATGGATTTCATACAAACTATTCAAAAAAATGCATATTACCAATATAAACGAAAAGTAGAGATGTCACAGGGTCACTGCAAATGTTCTCATCCCCAGAGAAAACAAAAAAACCATTAAAATTGGACAGTCTGAACTCCCTATCACTTGGTTAATTGTTCTTGTGATGGTTTTGGAGGGCACAAAACTCATTCTTATCATTGTTTCCTGTCAGTCATTCTTATGCTTTGCAGAGAGCCTGAAACTATTCATTAGCTGCTTATGAGGCACTGGCTCAGAAAACACACTTTTTCCAGGAGGCTCCTGAATTATTTGCTATTCACAGTAACTAATTCCAWTATTTTCCTTCCAGGACATTCGAAAAAAGTAGTATTTTGTAAGTATAAAACATAGTTCCAAAAGTATTAACCTATGTGTGGCAAGTTCACAGTTGCATTAGACAGCTAGCTAGAGATCACTTGTTCGCACTAATACAATCATTAAAAAAGTCCAGTTTTGCATGTGAAAAGAATGGCTGCAAAACTTATCTAGAGAACTAAAGTATTCCAGAATACTAGAGAAATAAAAAACAAAAACCTTATCCCAAAAGTAGATAAACTGAAAGAACTTCCTTGTTTATACTGTCTTCTCACAGATTTGTCTTAAATTATTTCAGTGTTGTCTTTTGCTGACATAGAGAGGTGTAAAGAGATGAGTATCAGGTTGCAATTACCTTCAGGCAGGAAAAAAAGAGGAGAGGAAAAAAGACATTCTATACATTCCTGTTCTCAACAAAAACGTAAGAATAACTGTATTGCTCAGAACAAAGTCAACTCAGTCCAGCATCCTGTCTAACGGAGGGCAGTAACAGATGTGTAGGAAACAAGAGGACAATAAACATTACACTCTCAGCTTCCAGAAATCTATGGCTTAAGGTCTTAGTAAGCCACTGTTCACATCTCTTTAATTTAATAACTCTTGGTGGATTTTTTTTTATTCCATGAATTTATCCAGTCATGCTTTTCATCTGTTTCAATAAGGGTTTTTTCCGCCTGCTTGATTTAAACAGGCTGCCTGATCACTACCTTCGATTCTCTCTAATTCTTTTATAGTGAAAAAGAAGCGTGAATAACAATTCTCAAGTCCCCTCCTTCAGTCAAGCCATGAGTGCATCCTGGATATATTCAGTATTGTACTGATGGTTTCTCTTTGATCATTATTCCTTTCCTGTATAATTCCCAATATTCCACAGCTGAGCACCAAGTTTCACTGAGCTACCTACAGGGACTCCAAGATCTGCTTTCTGAGGTCAATAGCTACTTTTGAACACAATACATTTTTTTTTCCAATTAGGATTGTTTCTCCCCCAAGCATATTAATACCGATCTTTCATCACTATTAATAGAATCTCAAACAAGAAAATATTAGAAAGCCAATTATCACTACAAGTCTTTCATTTTGTAGGCAAGCTCACAAAACTTGTTGCTGACTGGTTGGTAATATACACATTTCAGATACAACAAATTCATGCAGAATATCAGGTATTTAGAAAGCAGTCATGTGCTAACCCACACCAGGCATACAGCCTGCAAAAAATCAGAGGTGCACAGTGAGGGAATCAGTCAAAAAAATTGTTGGGTTTGGGAGGGAGCTACAGAGGTAGAACCTCTGGGGAGACAGAAGAGGAAAAAGGCCACAAATGCACAGGAGGGCTGCAGCAGGTCTTCCTCTTGGATTATTTGCTTTTATGTATTTCTCTTGCTGCCACTCAAACACAAAACCTGCGGGATCCTAGTCATTCATTTTGTCAGTGAGGATATTTTAGGGAGAGAAGGGGCTGTCTTGTTAAATTAACAGATACTTCATAGGTATTTATCCRCTTATAGGTACAGCTATTTCTCTATAGATACTCCAGAAATATAAGTTTAACAAAATATGAGAGAGAAGGAAGCATGCAGCAGGGGTGAGACAGCCATAGAGACAAAAAAAAAACCTTTTTGGATCACTTATGCATTCAAGATATAGGAGCCAAATAAACTGAGGARATAATCTAGAATGCTCAGACATGATGTGTCTGTAGTGATTTGTAATCAAGAAGCACATTTGTTCCCTCTTAAGCTCCCTAACTCCCCCTCAAACTGCATATTTTTGTTGAATTCGATATATGTTTCAAAGTACAAGTGTTATTTCTTACGAGATTTTCAGAATAGAAATGYCAAATGTAAACATCTACAAAATCTCCGGGCCTTATTTTATTTTGAACTTTYGCATAGCACTCCTGAGATTACATCCAGACCAAAAAGAATTTTGACCTATGCTACCAGGTTTTTAATCTCTTTACCAAAGACTTCTTCTAAATTCACAGCTCATTAGAACCTTCTGAACTACCTAATAAACAAAGTTTCGTATTATGACCATTACTACTTAATTAAAATATATCTCTTTTCAGAGCTTTATTGCATACCATAAAGCTTCTACTGGAAGGTTATACATAAATTACACATATACAAACARGTAGAGAGTTGCTCTTTTTCATTARAGGTAATAGCTCTAGAAYGAGCCTGAATCTTTTGGCTTTACATTAAATAATCATAAAGAATGTGGAGGAAAGCGAAAGACTTGACTCTAAGACTGGTGTCAGATCACGTGCTGGGACATGAGAGAATTGAGTCCAATGAATATTTAACTACTAATACAAAAAGGGAAAGAAGGAAGCCAAATAAGCAAATCAATATGTCAATTTTCTGAAATCTGGGAAACTTAAGCACAAGCCCCTGTACCATGACAATCAGCACAAAGACAAGCCAAGGGAACAAGAAGAGGAAGGTAGGTGAAAGAGAGGAAATACTGATCTTGGGAGAGTGCTATTCTCTCTGGCAGGAAATCAGAACCAATTACATAATGAATACCTAGTTATTTATGTCTTTAATTCTCTCTACAATAGAACATACAAAGGTGCAGAATTCTTTACATTAGAGAAACAAAGACATCAATACCCACACACAGCAGCATCAAAAGTGCCAGACTAATACCACCACTCTTTATACAAAATGGATCTTTGGACCTCAGGAGTAATTTTTGTTTTCACAATAAACAAAGCTTTTTCAATAATCAGTTGGAAACTAAGATAACTCCCAAGAAGGCAAAACCCCATCACAAATCTCACCTCATTATGCTCCAAAGCCAGTAGTGTGCACTTTTGTGACCTGGTCTCCTCTAACCAACACTTCACAACATGTTCTGTGACATTGACCCAAATTGCTATTAAACCTCCCTGCACATAAAGAATTCTTCTTCGGGGACAGAACAAGAAAAAGGAAAACCAGCTGTTTGCCAGATTCACACAGTTCCTTCCTAATAAGCAGTGGGATAAGGGCACACTAAAAATAAAGTATTAAGCTTCATTAAGGGGCTTCACTCAACATTAGGAAAGGGTCTGCAAGGATCTTTACACCAAAGCTGTTTGGGTGAAATAATGCTGGGGATAGAGAAGCAGTAGCCTCCTGAGGCATTCCTGTTTCAGAGTCACCTTGTGTTTGTTTTGCCTMTGTTTTCTATTTATGTTTAAGGATTTTTCTGTTGTATTTATATCCATCTTAAGTAAATTAGACCAGTAGAATTAGGTCCCTGTTGCGCTTAAACTATTCTCTTCTCTTTTCCCCTTGAGCTTATATCATCTCTGATGATCTTCCTTCTACACCTCTGTCTGATTATACCTTAAATCAGGAAGGAGGGTCTTGCAAATAGATTCAGGTTGCTAAGATTCTACATCCATCCAAGCTCTTCAGGAATTTCGTTCTCAAACTGGAGCCTGGTCAGCTCACAAGCCCTTCACCTGCCAGAAAGGGTMTGATTATATCCCAGAGGGAAATGTATAGCTTCTACCATATGTGGGTCCTGACTGAGGAACTTGAAGATCAAGATACAGCACCTGAGATACTGAAGTACTTGAATAATTTCTTTTGGAAGTTCACAAGTAAGGTTCATTTTATTCTAAAATCACATATGCCAACTTCTCAAGAGTGAATTAAAAATGCTATAGCATTAAAGCCCTTCTAATTTTATTGTTGTTTAACTTAGATGTGTCTTCTGATAGGATTTGACCACCTATTGGTTTTGCCCTGGGGAACTGAGTTTTGTTGTTCATTTTGTTTTTTAATGTATATAGTAAACACTCTGCTGCCAAGAAGTAGATTGTCTTTGAATGCTTTGTTCTTTTTTCTGCCCATCTTTTTTTTATGGCTTTCTTGTTTATTCTATTTATTCATTTTCTTCACTTTGTTTCCATCTCTGCAGCCTTCTSTAGTTCATTATTAGCATTTACAAAGGCTTCGTGCTGGAAAATATGCACACTTGATTGTTATTGGATTATGTGAACAGAAAACCAAGCAGTGCACACAATTAAAATCTTCACATAACTATTAGTATGAAGCAAGTAGGTTACGTTATCCAGTGCTGCTCACCACTTTATTACTTTGAAAATTGCTGTACTAGCCTAATTAAAAAAAAAAAAAAAAANAAAAAAAAAAAAAAAAAGACAAATCAAAATATGCAAAGTACTGGTACCATTTTGGAAAAAAAAACAGCAAGTTTACTTGCCATCACATTTCCAGAGAACAGCAATGGTGTAATACTGCATCATCCTGCAGTACCAGCACTATTTCAGAACTGAACAACCTCAAGTTCCTTTCCCTCAGCCCATGTAAAATTGCAGACTAAAGGTCCTTTGGATATTTCATTTTATGGAGCAGTAAATAATGCTAATTAAAGGAAATCTCTTGTTCACATTACCCAGCCTTTTAGGAACGACAAGGCCTAAAACTGTCGTACTATATAAGTCATGGGTTCTCCAACTCTTAATTTTAAAATTATATATGATGTTCCTGTCAAAAACACGTCCCTCTACAACCTGAGTTATTATTGCAAGCTTAGGGAACAACATGATGTTCAACTCACAGAAAGAAAGGGAATGGGAAATTTAGACTTCCTTTTAACAGTAAATAACATTAAAAGAGGTAGCACAGAGTGCATTTCAACAATCAGCTGCAGGCTAAATAACTGGGAAACAGAGCTCAATTAAGCAACACGCTGGACTGATTCATTAGATTTGCAACCTGCATAGCACCCTATGTTAAGTCAGAAATAAAAATAAGAGCAGCCACCTCAACCTTAGCCTTCCAAAACCCTTCAGCTATGTTCTCATATGGAAAAAGCTGTAAATATCACCATCAACCACAGTTACATGAAGATAGCAAAAAGAAAGGTGCAGTAGCAAGGCCTTCCACTGTAAGCGCGACAAAAGAAGGTTAGTAGCAATTTTCAAGGAAACAGAGATGCAAACTMTTGGAAACAACTGAAAAAGGCCATTCCAGCCCTGRTGGCACTGAGACAAAACTTGAATTACTTCAAAGGACCTCCAGAATAGTATGTGCTTTCAAATGACCACTGCTATATCCTGTGGTGCTGAAGTAGGAAGATTCATACACTATTTTTTCACCCTCTGCCCAACTGCAGCTGTGTATTTTATCAAACATACACTTTAATGAATATAGTATTTACAATAAAAACATTTTAAAAATCTGCAAAAACATGGTAATRCCAACTTTAACTGAAGAGGCAACTCCATCTCATGTCTAACTATCCATTCTATCCCATAGAATGGGAGATCCAGTTATCTCATATCAGAGTTTGTTTGAGAATTATTTTCTGGTTTCAAGTAGTCTGCTCCAGCATGTTTTTTTCCTTCTCCTGTTGTTAGTAAAGAATACTATGAAYAACACTTAAGCRCATCTACAATTTCCTTACATTATCTTGTTAGTATCTTATTCTGCATTACTTCTATGCTTAAATCCAGTATTGTTGTTCTTCATAGCACCTAGAGAAGTCTCTTTCAAAGTCGGTACTCACTGTATGATTATTAATTCAGATTTCTTTTCCAATCTTCTGAYCACATCACAAGTTTTGTTGATTTTTAATTAACAGCTTGATTGCCACCGATAAACAATTCCTTAAATGGTAAGCAAAATAATTTACCAAATTCAAACACTTTCTTCTGTGTACCAAACTCACTGAACCACATTAGGGAAAGCAATTACTACCAACCCACTGAGCACACAGGCAGTAGCAGTTTCTACTCAGAACCCGCCATTCAGCAGTTTTCCAGTACACTCTCCTGTTTACCTATTAGTTTCATGAGAATTTTCACCTGACACAAATAGCACTGCCACAAAACTGGGCAGTCTTGCCCTCCCCCATGTTTGCAGGTACTTGTGTCTTTCCTGTTCCCCYATTCCCAGGTCAACTCCACCATTCATGTGGCCAGACCCATCCCCACAATTGAGGTGGGCCAAACTTAGACTTTGGGACATATTTTTTTTTTGCCAGGTTAATCACAGTCCAGACAAGGTCATCGATATGAAAAAAACCTGATGCATGGAAAGGAAGTATCACTTCTTTTGATGACAACACAAGCATACTCTGTCTTAATTGCTTGCGAAATGATGGTGTGATGTGTAATTTAGGTATAAATGAAAGTTTATACTTCTAACTTGTGCTTCTAGTGAACACCAAGGATTCAAAACTGTTGAGAGAAGCAAAGGGATACTCCGGGGGTAGGTCTAAGAAGGTGAGACATGRCAGTTTCTCCCAAAGGCACCAATCATTTACTAAGATCTCTCAGGCTGTACAAGCTGTGGTGTTTTTTTTTCATTTAATCAAATCTTATAAATACTAAAACACAAGATTCCCCTGCACAAGGGCCTAGATGTTCTGAATCTGGCTTTCAAAATTGTCCAGTTACCAAAATTTCTCATGCAAATCAGTTCTTAAATCTAGAAAGTGGCATTTGCCTGTGAAATTTCCTGAAAATTGCCCAATTTGTATATACACAAATAAATACACTTCCAAACTCAGTAGAAGAATAGTAGTGGACATCTAATTCTGGCAATCAGCATTGCTGCATCAGTAGGTGACTTCCCTCTCCCCAAGGATTTCCACTGCATTTTCTACTTTGTTTCTTCCAGATCTGACAGCAGAAATGCCTTTTCCTTTTCTTTGCTCCTCTAATTTTGGTTTTCATGTGCAACATAGGAACTACAAAATATTATGAGAAGTAGTAATCAAGAAGATGTTTATGCTTATAAAACTACAGAGCACAAATTTTCAAAATGTTGAAATTTGAAAATGTTTTTCAAATGGTACTACTTGATTCAACTGGCAAATTAGATTTGATGATCCAGTCACATCCCTTTGGAGGTTGTCAAGTTGTGTCCGTCTTTCTTTTTTTTTGCCTGGAACAGCTAATCAGGGAAGCACTGGAGAGCTCTTGCTATCACTTGTGTCAAATACTCTCACTCCAAGAAAAATGAGCAGATGCCTTGCAACCCAGCTTTAGTTTCTGTGTAGCAGCACAACTAACAGACTTTTCAGCTGCTGGGTTTGAATGAGGAACACCTATCACCTGGCAGGAACTGAAAAAATGTAGGAGACGAGCAGTTTTGCTTTGGACAGGAAGAGACGAAAAAAGTCCCTTTCCCCCAAAAGATAGGGAAATCTACCATGAATCTACCATCGTTTCACAACTTTCTTCACTTTGGAAGGAGAATATTTGCAAGAGACAGAACTAGAAATAGAAATATCCTTATTTTAAAGATATTTCCAGAGGCTTGCAACTCTGGAAAAGAGCACCAGAAATAAATCACTGCTGCCTGCAGTAAGAATCAAGTGAAAAGCTTTCTCTTTCCTGCCAGTTAAAACTTGTGGTTTTCTTTTGTAACCTAAAAGAGTTGTTTCTATAGATGTTTTGTAATGTTTACTGTCTTGGGTCTACAAGGAAAAGGAAACTAAACACCTTACCTTCATTAGGTATGATACTTATATCATAGCTATTCTGCATATTTAAAATGTGGCTGGATCCCTTAAAATCACTTTAAAAAGAGAGAGGAAAAAATGATAAAAGTGGACAAAATCCCAAGGCAACAGATTAAAAGGTTGGTAAAATACACATGAAACGGTTTCTTAGATGCACTGACTAAGGAGGAAGTGTTAATCCCTGAACGTTCCTCCAGGAGGTTCCCAAGACCTTGTGTAAGAAGTAACATATGCTCCCTCAGTTTCATTTAAAGCAAATTTCAGAAATACTGCATGCCCGTCAGTATTCTACAATTTTCCTACATGTCCAGAATTGCCTACAAAACTACCATGAGTCCCCTTTCTTTTATTTCTGGGATTACTTTGCTGTTGTATTGTGTGATTATACTTCCCATCCAAAAAGAAAAAAGATAAAATAATAAAAATGTTATAAGACATATACTTCTGCAGTACTCTGTAAATGTTTTGAGGCATCTCAAAAATGTATAACACAAGAAAAAACAGTTGGAGGAAATAACATGAAGATAAAACAGCTAGCCAATAAAAGCCAGCTGAACCACAAGGTCATGATATTTTATGTAAAGTGAATTAGGGAACAGCAGTACATTTTTTTTATATCTACTGGCAATACTTTCATTATTTCTGTTTAGAACTGCAAAATATTCTTAAAAGCACAAACCTCATATGTTTTAGGAAAAAGAATATTGAGAACAGAATATCACCTTCATTCTACTCTAAATGAGTATCAACTGGACTCTGGGACACGCATAGGCATGAATGTATTATTTAAATTGAATTTCTTTTCTATAAAAGTTCTGCAAGTATGTTGCACATGTCCAATTACATCACAAGTACAACTTCCAGTTTTATAACATCTATCTTCAAATATGCCAAAAAATTAGTAGGTATCCTAAAAATGTATATTTAGTACAGATAGACAACATTTATTTGCAGCACATACTAAAATCTGTCCATTTTTTTCCCATTTTATCCATGTTGACTGGGATCTGTAGATAGGCTTGAATACAGTAAAGGCACCTGTTCAGTTTTTCATTTATATATGAATGAAAATTACTTAATGTATAGAATGAAGCATAAAAACCAACAGAATCATCAGAAAAATTCAACATTATAATAGAGACTAAACTCAGTTCACAAGTTTTGTTACCAATGCAACAGCTGAAAAAGACTCCATCTTGCTGAGATCAGTGCCCTCCAAGTTTGTACTAGCAAACAATCAAAATTCTCATTTATTCCTAGCACTTAATTTAAAGATAAAGGTATGAATTCCAGCATTTGATACTTTTCTTCTTTTGATTACTCATACATCTTTATACTATTTATACTATTTATACTTAATCAGTCTAATAAGTTAGAACATTTATGCACAATTATTGCTATTGCTTCAATAAGAAAAAGAATAAATACTTTTTTCTACTCTCTTTCTCCTACTTGCTGCTCCAGTTAGTCTGCCCCTTCACCTGTTTTTATTAAATTTTGTTTTATTTCTGAGATTGAATTCACAAGTTTGGCAAATGACTGTCTCTTGTTTCAATTCCTTGATTTTTCTCCTAAATGAGCTGACAGTCGACTGGAGTACTCATGTGGACCATYATCTTTTTTACTTGCTGTCATTAGGATGTTCATTCTTCCATTTCTTTGAATTAAACAGTAACAGTTTGCTCATTAATCATTTTGTATTCTTAATTATATTCACGTCTCAGCTTTTTCCTTATGACTGTCCCCCTTGAAGAGAATATAGGGCCTGATATTAGAGGCTTCAGCACAGGTCAGATACCTATGTGCCTTTGGACTTAAAGTTTTGCTGAGTACCTTTGGCACCACATCCAGTTACATAAATCTGGGCTGCCTCTAGGAATGATTCTCCCTTCAAATGACCCCTACGGCATCTGGAGGCCTTATTTTGTGGGACATGCATCACTCATGTTCCCCTGAATGACACAGTTGAATGCCAACAACTAGTACAGCTTTTGTGCAATGTGAAGATGCTACAAGTAAACCTCCTGCAGCAACTGCATGCTCTCATGGCTTGGGGAATGAGTGGTCGCTTAGACCCCAGCAGGAGGATTAGCCTTCAGGGGGTCATTTTCATGGCAACTGGACTGCTTGCGTGCCACTAACTTCTGGTGGTGTATAAGCAGTAATATTTGCCCTTTCCTTACTCTGAGAGAGGAAGGTAGATCACCATAAACATTATCTACAGACTCATTTACCCAAGCAGGAGAGTCTGCCTGAAGAGCTGGATTTGCTCCCATCTGGGCCTATCATCTGCCCCAGGTATGAATGCAGTGGAGGAAGAATCTTGAGAATTTGCAAAGAKCTCATGTGTAGAATAGATGAGAGTGGAAAGAAATAGAGAACACGATCCACAAGCTTTCTTAGCCAAGCTGCTTAAAAAGAGAGAGAGCAAAAAGTCAYCAGCTTTTACTTTTCAAAGTTATAGAAGTGCTTACCAGCTTTATTTTTCTATTATCCTTGTGGTAACCTGCCATTGTTTYCTCTTACTATCTTCTTCAGGGCTAATAAATTACTACCCCAAATTGCTTTAGTCAGAAGAGGGTTGCAATGGCCTTATCAATCAGATGTTCTTTTCCTTCATTTTTCTGTTTGTTGGTTCAACTTCCCTCCCCTGAAGCAAGTCAAGAAATCTTGCCTCATATCTAATCTTTTGTGGAGCTGCAATCACTTTAAAAGCTGTTCCTTGTTCATTTTGTATGTAGAAGGACACAAGCTTGCAGGAGGTCACTAGAAAATAAGTGACTTAGAAGTGTTTCAGAGGCAGCTGAATGGTGCTGGGCCTGACTTCCCAAGCCTGCAGGGTAAACAGATCATCCAAAATGTAAGAATTTCTTCTGGTCTAGAGCAGCATGGGAAAGTGCAGCTCTCTTACTTTTTTTTTCTTAATATTGTATGTTGTATGTAAAGAAAAATTATTCTAAAATAGAGATATGAAGAGGAGAGGAAGTTGCCCAGACTACAGTTCAGATGTACTCTAACCAATAAAAAAGGCAAGCGGACTTGTGTCTCTCCATTACAAGCAAGGGCCTCCCTAACAAGAGATATGACTTACAACATAACTAAACCATAATATAAAGATGTTATTTTCTGCCTAAACCTTTTTTTTTTTTTTTTTTTTTTTGACGGCATTTCTGCTTTCAAAGTGGTACAGAAAAATTTGTTTCCTTCTCCAAACTGGGATATCTGGTGCTCTGCAACATACCATGAAGAACTCTTTGTTTCTTCAGTTCTTCTCATACTATCTTCGGAGTACTATGTTCAGAGTACAAATGTTTAACAATTGTCATATTAGACAAACTAAATTTCTGAGTAATGGGTATTGCGATAGTATCTCATAGCATGTGATATTTATTAGCTAAACAAGTGTAAAGTTACAGAAAAGCAAAATCCTGCTAAGGGGAAAACCTGAGATTATGCCTTCTGGAARAAGATTTTGGAGGGCAGAAGGATCATCTCTTCAGTGTCATTTAGCCTAGGCTGTCTCAAGAAACTGAAAGGGAATTCTTGGTTTTTGATGATGGACCTATCTAGTCTTCCAGGAGAAATTTCTAATCTTCCTTAAATCATAATACAGCCTGTGTCCCCAAGCTAGTCCACGTACCTACTCTCATGCATCTTCCACCTTGGAGATCCTCCCTAGTAAGCCTGAAGTCCTTATATTAGCTAAAGGTAGGTCCTGACCTATGATCAGAATCGAGATGATCTTTACAATCTGGGATTAAGACAAAGAGTCTGATCTGAAAAAGTTAGTCAGAGTATCCTTAAGACATACTAACTGCTTGGAGTTTATTCAGAAATACAGCCAAAATACAAAAAGGGTTTTGTTATTTTTTGCATGGTGGTGGTAAAAGCACTTACAAAACAACTAGGAGATCTAATCCCACAGCAGCACTTCCTAAACTAGAAGGATACTGAAGAAGGAAGTCTTGGAATACAACTACTGAGTGCCAGAAATACGAGATTTGCATGACCACGTAATGAGCAAATGAAATTGAATGTAAATCTGTTCTAGGAGCTGCAAGCTGGAGAGGAAACATCAGATCTCCTGTGTCTCCTCTAGGATATTTTTTTGGTTTTTTTACAGTGCTTAAGTAATGTAAAATGCATAAAAATTCCCAAGAAAACGTACAAAGAAGGTGATCAACATAAAATTACTCTCATAACTTCTATAGCATTAGATAATGAAGTAGTAAAAGTTAYAGTTCTAAATATGCATCCATTGTGAATTCAAAAGACTTTCTCCCTCCAAGAAAGAACAAACGAAAGATTATGTATCTAATTTACTGAGAAAGAACCTTTAATCGAGTATGAACAAATGCAGAAGACAAAGGATGAATAATATTAAGATAAACATTTATCCTTTATCCTTTACCTGAATTTAAAAATATCTGAAAAAAATGACAGTAAGAAAAATCTTAAAACTAAAAATTTTCAATAAATTCTTAAGCATGCTATGCGGCTACCACAAATACTCACTGGAATATATTATTTTGTAATATGTCAAGTTTAAAGCTGGAGAATAAAGGAATGCAAATATCTTCCAAATTCTCTGATTCTATTCCTGTATCTTCAACTTTATAAATAAATTAATAAATATTTGAAGTCTAAGCTATTCTTTATTGGGAGAGAAATAAAAAGTAACTGTTTGTAAAGAGTAATATACATTAGTAAAGCAATGACAGAAGATGAATATATTAAAGGAATGCAATGTGAACAACTTGAAACAGCTCTCTGGGGAACAGAATGAGCTAAGCGCACATTCACACAGAAAGTTAAGAAAACATCAGAGAGAACTAGACATCAGATTTCACCAGTGAAATTGTGTCCTCCAAGGTATACTGGAGCCCTCTCTTATGCCATATGTTCTTTTCTGGGAGCCAAAATTCTATTCACATCACTGAAGTTTCTCACAGAATAGACCAAAACAAATACATGTGGTCCACAGACCTCATCAAAGAAAAGAGTTTTGCTCCACACTTGGAAAAACAAAAAAGCTATATACATATTATTTATAGGATAGAAAGGATCTTAGTTCTTTCTGACTGTTGAACTCCAAATGCATGTTTTGACTAACTAAGGAAGGTTTTTTCAGACACYAATAATAATAAATTGCTAGTTAGGGGCACAAATAATGAATTTAGACTAGTACAGATATAGTACTACCTGACCAAGTGAGCAAAAAATCACAAGAACTGTTACAAAAGCACATCTTAAATTTCCAAACCTATGAAGTGTGCTAGAAAGTCATGCACGTCATAGTTCATAATGTTCAGCTTATATTGAAGATAAATAACAAAACCTAAAACAGGACATTTTTGAAGTAATTTACATAGTATTCCCATGATAAATGAAGATCAAGCAGAATATTTAGTTATTCTTTCTAAGTCAAAAGATATAGGACCAACCACAAAGAAATGCAGGAATAATAAAGGCCTAAGTCTGACTGGTTTTATCAGGAAATTCACAGACTATTTAGAGAAAATGTTGCCCTTAGTCAGAGAAATGCAGGAATAATAACGAGAACTAAAACACAATAAATAATCACTTCAATTGGCATAAATGAATTTCCATCTGATATTAAATACATACAAGGTTTTCAGCCATGGRTTGGGCAAAAGTAAGTTTTCCTGGCAGCTGTGCTTTCCCTGATTTCTTAAATTGTACAGTTGATAGTATTTTAGAGGGCCTAAGGATGGCAAGGGGTTATAAGCCTGGAGAGACTGAGTGGTGGRGACTCCACCTTCACTGGTAGTTTCGGTGGTGGGTCATTTTGGCCAAGATCCTCAAGAATCTTTGAGCACCCAACTCAAGGCTTTTGTGTCTGCCTAGTTCCAATAGAAATCAATGGAATTTGGGCATCTAAAATGTCTTCTAGGATTTTAATGTCTTTCAACCACCCGTAGTCTATACCTGGAGCTAAAAGACTGTATATGAGAAAAGGAAGAGTTTCTCAAGAGCAGGCTGAGACACTTCCCTCACATGCTGAGAAGATCCTGAGGCCTATTGCTTCCGTGACACTGGATTCCATCACCCAGAAAAGCTGCTTAGCAAACATAAGATATATTCCCATAGACAAGAAGTTACTTGCAAACACACTTTGAAGGGAACAGATGCAATAAAGGTTGTGCCCATGGAACACTATAAAGTAAAATGCAAAACCCAAATGTCATCCACAAATAAAGAAGATATAACATATCTTTCCAGCAAAAGGCATGTAATACAAAGCAAAAAGGGAAGGAGAGAAGATAAATAACTATAAGAACTTAAATGTTATATTAGGCCTTCAATGAACCATAGATCTTCATGAATAGCTGCAAAGTTCAATTTTTTATGAACCAATGTAATATACTTTCCAAAAATAAATATGCATTAACACCCTCCAATAAATGCCAAAATCATGACATATTATTTTCCAAGGAAAAATTATTTTCCTCAATGCAGAATATTGCTTTTCAAGGCTTCCCATCTGCTCTACATCCTGGCACCAGAAATATCTACTTAGAGCCCCTACTCCACACCAAGTCTCYTCTGACAAATTGATCCCGTAAAGAACTTTATTCTCATCATCAAATATTGGTGCTTACCTATCCCAAACCTGGGCTACTTTGCCTGTCAGGCTCATAAGGCTTACCTTGATCAATGAAAATCAGGATGCAGTAACTATAGAGACTGCAAAGTCATGTGAAGTCTCCAAAGACATTCACATACTCCTTTCTCTTAAAGGTATAACTGTCCTTAAGAGCAGTGATTCACCATGGTCAGTGTACAAAATACTACAGTCTAGTTTGGTTCCCTCTTCCAGACAAACATCACAAGCAGAGACTGGCTGGATTTTGAAAATCCACACATAAGAGATGACCCCAAACATCTGCCTAAACTGCTAATTTAGCTTTGACTTTTAGGGATTTGTTCAGCAACTTGGCCACAGCTTTGAGWGCTACTATCTGCCCTGTTCAGGCAATAATCCAAATCAACAGTTATGCTGTCCTGCTTTAACAATGAAAGGTAGGCTGTGATGAAAAGACAAAAAAGGTAGAGCCAGACTCACACATATGGCTCCAGAGTCACAAACACTAATTAATCTGTGGAAAACAATCTTCACAAAGTGCTATAAATTATACCTTCTAATACATTCTTTCAAATTCTTTTTTGACTGCTTCTTTGGAAACACAAGGTCTGCTGCTTGCTACTTATTAAAATTCAKTCTCCTGTCATATTCTCTAAAACAAAGAAAACCACCATCAAACCAAAAAAAAAAAAACATAAACACACAATTAGGAGGTGTACTGTCTGGCTWATGTACATCACAGAAAAATAATTTATTCTGAAAATATTGCAACAGACTAGAAAAAAAATTAATRGAATCAAGTAAAATGATTGAGTAAAGCATATGAAACAGTGACCAGAGAGTTATAATCCACCTTGTCTCTGTACCACTGAAGAYCATCCTCACAGGCAAACTCAGGGAGTCAGATGAGTGGACAGTGAGGGTGAGCTAGATGAGGACAGAGAGAACTGGATGAACRGCAGAGCTCAGAGTTGCGATCAATGGCACAAAGTCTAGCTGGAGGCCTGTAGCTAGCAGTGTCCTCCAGGGGTCAACACTGGATCAAGGATTGTTCAACTTATTCACCAATGACCTGGATAAARGGATAGAGTGCAYCCCCAGCAAGTCTGATGATGWTCCAAAACTGGGARTGACTGATACAMCTGAGGATTGTGCTGCCATCCAGAGAGGCCTGGACAGGYTGGAGAGCTGGGTGGAGAGGAACCYCAGGAAGTTCAACAAAGGCAAGTGCAGGGTCCTGCACCTAGGGAGAAATAATCCATGCACAAGAATAGGCTGGGAGCTGAYCTGCTAGAAAGCAGCTCTGCAGAGAAGGAYGTGGGAGTCCTGGTGGACAATGAGCTGAACATGAGTCAGCAACGTGCCCTTGTAGCCAAGAAGGCCAATGGTATCCTGGGTTACATTAAGAGCATTGCCAGCAGATAGAGGAAGGTTGTCCTCCCCCTCTACTCAGCCCTAGTGAGGCCRCATCTGGAGTGCTGTGTCCAGTTGAAGAGASACATGGAGCTACTGCAGAGAGTCCAGTGGAGGGCCACAAAGATGAYTGAGGGACTGGAGCATCTCTCATAGGAGGAAAGACCGAGACAGCTGGAGCTGTTCAGCCTGGAGAAGTCTGAAGGAGGATCTTATCAATGTGTGTAAGTGTCTGAAGGCAGGGTATAGAAAGAATGGGGCCAGACTCTTTTCACTGGTGCCCAGAGATAGGATAAGAAGCAATGGGCACAAAAAGAAACACACAAAGTTCCATCTGAACATGAGGAAAAACTTATTTACCGTGAGGGTGACTGAGCARTGAAACAGTTTGCCTAGAGAGGTTGTGAAGTCTCCTTCCCTGGAGATATTCAAAACCTACCTGAATATGATTCTGTGCAACGTTTAGGTGACCCTGCTTGATCAGGGGGTTGGACTAGATGATCTCCAAAGGTGTCTTCCAACTTCAACCATTCTGTGTCTGTGTGAAGATAGCCAGTAATCTAGTCATGAAAGATGGATGGTCTAAAGAAAGACTTTGGATTTTTTCTTTTTTTTTTTTTTTCCTTTTTTTTTTAGCTAGATATTTCTAATAGTATTTTTCTTAAATAATTAATTCCAATTCCTTGTCACTGACAGAAGATCCTTCTTCCATGCTATTCATCAGGTTAAATTTGAAGGATAAGAAAAACACTTTTCAGATGATTTGCTATAGTGAGTTCTCACCAATATAAATGGTAGAGGATTCAACCCATATACCCCTTGAAACAATATATCTTCTCTATTTCCAAACAGTTTCTGAGTGGCTACATGGCAAATGTAAGAAGCACCAAGAACCTCTATTCTAAGTCTAGGATATGTTAGCTTATCAGAGGTCTAGTGTGATGGATGAGTGATGTTTTAAGCATTTTTCTCACAATTAAATCTGTATTACAGGATATACTAGCCATAGATACAAAGGCTGTTAAACTACAAAATAATTCAGAAAGAGGATAAATATCAGGAACTTTCTATTTCTGGTGCTTTAATTGCTGCTTCATTTAGTTTGTTGAACCATCAAATTAATTTAATTGAAAGTGACAAATGTATTATATACTCTTTGAAGAATCAATCTGGATTCCCAAATATCTTTCAAATGAATCTTCCCCTATATCACCAGTTTCACATTGCCAAAATTTTCAGTGTTTATTCAAGTTAACAATATATTTGGTATTAGGTTATGCTTTTATATGTGCTTTGTGTTTGTTTTAAACTTACTCTAAGAATAAAGCCAGTTCTGCAACTCTACATTTTTAATCATATCAGGACAAGAATTCATGTCAACAGCAGATGTATTTGCAAAAACTTAAATTAATATTTGCCCACTAATTATAACAAAGCTATTTCATTCCTCAGTTAACAAAGGAGAAGATACAAAGTGATATTAAATAAAATCTGGACTTATAGATAACCCTATATAAAAGTATTATAAAGGAGAATAATTACCACTATCAATTCTAGTATGGATTCTAAATGAGAATAATTCTGATACAGCTCTTGAAATTTTTCTATAAGAATTTTTCCTAATTCTATATTTTTATCAGTAAATATAATGTAACCATGTGCCAGTAAATCAAAAGCTTAGTACAGGCCTGTAGCTATTACAGTCAATTTATCATTACTCCTCTCTTATTAATAATGGAAAGATTTTGCCTCTTTCACAACCTGGGGCTGCTATGAAACAATTTAATGATCATATGCAAATGGGATAGCCAAAATCTTAATGTACAGACCTTGCATAATAAAAAATACAGTTACATATTTGCAATTGGAAGCCTTCAATCTGAGGAATGAGAATAATCAAGATTCTCAAGAAACAGTAAAATTATAAAGCAATGTTTCTCAGCTTTAACTATGAATATCACTTAAATGTGCCCCAGGATTCTTTAACTTCCTTCCCCTTGGAGTTTATCTTTGTGAGCAAAATTAGAGCCATTATCTATGAAAAGAAATACACCAGCACTATACACTGGCATCTCCAAAATGCCTGCTTAAGGGTCACGGTTTTCCACAGATAGAGGACATATATTGGATTTGCAGCTGTACTAACTCTTTCTGAGACCTCTTTAGAAAAAAATTTATAAAGAATTAACTGGATAAAAGTTGTTCTATGCCTTTTAAGTGTCATCTTTCTTCTTAGTCAGGGATCTTTTTTGAGCGATAAATGTTATTCAAATCACTGTTTGCAAACTATAAGAAATAGCCTAAGCTAAAGATAGAGATACTAGCATCTACTATCATATTTCTAGCACACATAAGAGATGCCATTCAAACAGTCATCCACCCTTTGTAGAGAATTTGAAATGAAAATGAGAAATTCATTTTCAAAGCTAAYCATGGAAAAGGTACTTCTAAGCAAGCACTGGGAAGGGCAAACTGTGTGGTGGCGACCCCACCCAGCATTTTTCAGACAGTGTAGTTGTGATTCATCAGAGGTTTGCTCATTAGGGTTGTGCATTTAGTTACAGCTCAGTACRTGGTATGTCTTCTTCCTATATTTCTTCTATTCTAACCAGGTGAGTAGATGGCATGTATATAGGATGAACATCTGAAAGCTGGACATGTGCTACACGGTATATTTTCAGCAAAGGCCTATCACACAATGGGTTGCATTTGCCAACAGGTCCAGGGAAGTGATCCTTCCTTTCTGTTCAGCACATGCAAGACCACTCTGGATGGCTGCATCAGGAACAGTTTTTGAACTAGGACTGTTTTGGGATCCGCAGTACATTGACATAGTGGATCAACACCAGTAAAAGCCACCAGGTTGGTCAGGAGACTGAAGCACAGTACATCTAAGGAGACACTGAGGGAGCTGGTCATGTTCAGCAGTAACAGGAGAAAGCTTCAAGGGGGATCTTACCACCACCTACAATTACATAATGGGAGAGAGTAAAGACAGAGACATACTTTTCTTGAAGGTCCAYGGCAGTAGGATGAGAGACAACGGACACTAGCAGGAACATGGAAAATTCCAACTAGACAGATTTTTTCTTTTTTTTTTTTGTCTTTTTTTTTTTAATCATGAGGGTGATCAAACACTGGAACTTGCTTAGAGAAGTTACAGAATCTCCATCCTTGGAAATATTTAGGACTTGACTAGACATAGGCCTAATAAACTGGCCTTGCTTTCAGCAGGGGTTGGACCAGATGATCTCCAGAAATCCCTTCTAACCTACGTTACCCTGTAAGTCTATGAAGTGTAGACAGTTGCATGCTATATTCCCATATGCTCCAAACAGGACTCAGTCACATAATGACAGTTCTGTAAATGCACTTATATGGCTTCTAGATTACACCTGTCACGCACTTCAGTTATCATTTGGGCAGAGAGGCTCAGATGCCCAGAAAATGAGCAAAGTTTGCATGCAGCAGTCTGCACCTGCCTACATCAGCAGAGTGTACAGGGAACAAAATATCAGACATGTTCCTGATAAAGACATAAGAGTCATTACCTCTACTTTCTAACATTACCTGCCATGAAAAAGATATCTCGTCAATCCAGGGGTTTCACATCCCTGTAAAATGTTACAATACCTCCTCATGCTCTTTAGTGTGGCAGGCTCTTAAACCAAATCTCTATATGTATGTCATGTGGTATCTATACACRTTTCACTTTTCCATTATTCTGTGTTTCAGTAGCAGCTTGATCATTCCCTTAGAAGATAATTTTTCTTTCTTGAGTCAGATGGATGCCACCTTTAACTTTAGCCACCTGAGAATAAGCATAATTATCTAAACTCCATCTATAGGTACTGAAGAGAAAAATACTACTCCACAGAGTGATTCATCTGCGCTTATATTGGGAACATGACTGGTATATTTCTAAATATCTGCAATGTCAGCTTTGCATTTTGTTAGCCACCATTTATGCCTCTAACTACCTCCATTTATAAAGTTTTCAATGAGGCACAGAAAAGAAATAGAGACTTGTGGAAAAATGTAGAGTAATTTAGCTAGTCCAGCCTGTCAATGAATGCTCCAAGAGTAAGGAAAAAAGTAGCTCTACAAAGTTAGCTTCATATGTGGGGGAAGAGGGAAGAYGGAAATACGAATTCCTTTGATCTGTGAAACAAATTATAATTTGGAAGATGAGGGCACCTAAGTATGCTCTTACAAGAGGAACAATATTTATGTAATTCTCTAATTACAAAGTCTCCTTCAAAGAAATTATGCTCAGGAACCTAACTCAGAAAGCAACTCCTTGCTTTGTGCTCCTTTTCCAAAATCCTCTCCTAGTATGGATTCTTCTCACAACTGTGACAACACTTTCACCACTTATTGCGGACGAGGTTGTGCTGCAGCACAAAGAGCCTTTTACCATCACGTACAGTSCTGAATCTCTCATGGTTTCAGAAACCCACAAACCTGGTGAGACAACAGGAAGTCTCAAAAGCTGTATAATGAGAGCTCGTAGGGCTGCAAGGATGAGCAACCAGGCTGCAACAAAAAAATCACACCTCTCCATTTGAAGAGGCTGCTGGGCAATTTTACACTGTGTTTGCTCTTTGCTGTCTCACAGGTCTTCTTTTCTTCCCTGTGGCAWCTCCTCCAAAGATTCAAGTTATGTCAATTAATTTCAAATCAAGACCAGAAGTGCGCCAAAAGCCTGCAGCTCCCGCCGAGCGCTGGCTGCGTGACGAGGAGCACACTGATCCAGGAGGTGCTCCAGCAGCAGCGCTCCGGGCAGCTGACAGGCGTCAGCCCATATGGCAGGCGTACGAGGGGAAGCTGGCAAGAGGAGCATTTGTATCAGTGTCAGTCGAGTCACTGGGGTGTCTGGGCATAACAAAAGAGTCATGTTAGAAACTGTCCTGCCTAGACAAGTGTAAAGGAGTTTTTTCCTGGGACTGACAGGAAACCAGCCTCTTTTGGAGTTAGAGGACAAAAGGAGAATGTGCCTCTCGCATCTTACTCTTCTCCTGTGAGAAAGAAGGAAAATAAACTCATTACTTCACATATTTCTCAGCACATGTGTAAATAAAAGACTACCACTAGCTCTTTTCACTAGACATTATCTGTGTGTCAAAACTGTTTAGGGTATGACTTGATATCATCTCCTTACAGAGTATAAGCAAGCGAGAAATAGCCATCTTTGACTTACTAAAGTACCCATCAGCACTGTAAAAGACAGAAAGAGAATATACAAATATACCCTAGGAGCAGAGCAGGATGAATACACGCTTCATGCTTACATACAAAGTTCAGTCCACAGCCCTTCCTGCTTATTAACCTGTCAGCATTCACGCAGCCACAGTATATCTACACAGATTTTTTTTGAGAAGTTTACCTGCATATTACTCACCTATGATTACTGCATTTTAGATACAGAAGGATTGCCTGTCTTATTAGCTTGGGAATTAGATTTTCAGGAGAAATAAAGAGTATATTTTTTAAAAAAAGAGTCTTTTTTTTTTGTTGTTGTTAAATCAAAGATGGGAAAAGACTAATTAGAAATCAAGAACAGGAAGAGAGGGCAGACTAAAAAAGTGAGCAGCACAAGGATAAACACCCAATGCATTTCCAAACCCGAGCCCCTCAGAATTCAGCCCTAGATCTCCAGGAGCACCTGATGCCCCCTCCTTCTTTGCAGTCACTAGAAGCACACACCRGCTCAGCAGCCAGAGCTTTGCCAAGGCTGCACTGGAGCTGACAGAGTTATTTGCCCTCAGACGACTAGTCCTCACATGACGCTGATCACACAGATGCCTCCTGCAACATTTATCCCAGYTGTTCTTCCACGGAGAAGATTAAGAGGTGTGCTGCTGTTTTCAGGGAGAGGTAGCACACTGYGGCTATTGAGAAGGCTGCAAGCCTTGTCTTGCTTCTCCAAAATTATTCTACACAGAGATAGAACAGARGAGTTCTCCACAAAAGAGAGGAGATCAACTATGGGTAAGGACATACAAACAACATGGACAATGGAAACATTCAGACCTATTTCTTTGCATAAAGGTACTTAAAATACTATTGTTGCATACTCAAGGCAAAACAAGAGAAAGGAGAAAGAAAAATAAGCCTGGGGAAAGACCATCTTTTTTGTTGTTTATGTCCCATTAACAAGACTCTTCTCTTCTTTCACAGAGCTGTCAGTGGCTGCCAGTTACCAACTCAACCAAAATGAAAYAATCTTCTGAAGAAAAGTCAGAAACAGCTCACAGCATAAGACAGTTGTTGGCAGGGCTTTGTTGTCACTGCTGGCTTGTTTTTGTTTTCAGTGCAGTACATCATGAAATGCATATTTTTGGTGCTCAGAGTCCCCTGTGTCCTCTTCTCTGCTGCCACTAGAAGCCATGTAGTCTCCCTTTCAGTAGTTGCAGAGAAGCAAATATTTGTTCCTTTTGGTGATTGCCAGCATCTGTGCATTTCCCCGTGAGAGGCACACAGGCTAGTCAGTGATGGCAGCACTTGCCATGCTAAAAAGCCATTAAAAGTAAGAATTTGAAGGGAAAGAGTTTAGTGTGAGGAAAGCAGTTCGACTATATGAAACATGTCCCTCAGCAGGTCTCTCCAGCTGCCTTTGTTATCCACAGGCAGTCTTACTGGCAGGCAAGACAACATCCTCCACTTCTCCATCATCATTTTATGAAGTTCAAACTTCAGCCTAAACCTCATGAAGCTTAGGGACGACTCTGGCAGAGTCAAACTCCACTGCAGTTCTGAGGGGCTTAGCCTGTCTAAATAACCACCATCAGGCTGCTACTTTGTTTCTCTCCAAATGCCACAATCCTGCAGGAAAATACATGAAGACTGCCAAAAGCACAGCAGCCACTATAACAATTAGCCTTCACTTCCAGGGGTTTATATCTGTCATTCCCTCAGGCAGGCAGAAGGAACCAATGTACTCTGAAATCTGGCACCCAACTATGTGGCTCCAACATAACTCTGCTTTTATGTTTTTCTGAGGTGTCTGGCAGCATGTGCAGCACTTTGTGAGCTAGTCAGGGCTACCTCCCATGTCACCGCCCACAGTTCAGTACTCAACTTTCCATCTCACCCCGTTGTTCAGCAGGCAGAAAAATGATCTAGTATGATACACAGCATAGCAGAGCATCAAAGGGCAACAGGAAAAKTTATACACGTTTCTCCTCAGTGGCAAGTTTAGGACTGTGCAATGTTCTGCAGGTAAAATCTCCTSGTGATATCCCTATCACCAGGAAGGTGAGAGCCTTCTGCTCTCAAAGCAGAAGTCTAGGATATGGGGATAGAGTTATTCTTGGCTCACACCAGATAATCAACTGTAGCAAGAAAAGGTCTGATGGAACAAGAATGTTAAACACAAGCCTCTTTCAAACTGTCTCCTGCAAGAGGTGTCAGACTGGTAATCAAAAGCCTGGGAGCAAGGGAAACTGAGACAAAGCCATTTCAAGGCTGTCCCKGCTAGATGGTCTGCTGTGAAACTGTACAGAAATTTGAACACTGTTACCTGCCAGCAAAAAATTTTCATCCCTCTGTGGCTCACTTAGCAGGCACCAGAAAGATCATATGGGATCACTCCAGCCCAAAGCATGGAAACTTGCTGTGTCAGCACATCTGGATTTGTGTGTTTTGGCAGGAAAGTGTAGGTTTCAGGGGGAAATAAGCAATAAGAGCRCTCAGCTTCAGCCCATCTGAAATGAACAGACATTCAGCTTAAGTTAACACCATGACAAACGCTCAAAATGGATAAAACAATTTTTCTCAAAGCTACCCCAGAATCTGTTTTTTCTGTCGAGCACAACACATCCTGCCTGCCATAAAAAACTGCCCCTCCAGACCTCTAACCACCCAGGTATCCCTCTAGGTCTTCACCTCTTTCAGCGTCTGAATGCATCTCATTCAGGTCTCTCACATTCTGACTGTGTATAAATTTATATTAATACTATGTAATGTATTTATGTACTATATTTATGTACTATACTTAATACTATGTACTAAATAATATGTTTTCTGCATAACAAATCTAACTGCTGGTTAGTTAGATATCTTTTCTATCCTGACCACTGCAACAATTTTCTGTCTGATCTTACCTAAAGCATTTCACTTTTTGACCTGTCTAATCACATCACTCCTCTCTTCTCTGATCCTCTCTCCTTTTCTGGCACACAGAGCATCACATAATTACCATAATGTTTTGCAGCCCTGTTCCCCATCACTACCCCATGTATCATGCCTCAGTCAGCACTGAAATATAGACTCTTATTCTACTCAAACAGTATGAACAGGCATCATGAAGTCACTGCTAAATCTGCCAACTACAAACACCTTCATGTGAGGTGTTCCACCCTCACACTTGGAAGGAGCCTCTTGCAACACACATAAGCCTTTGGAAAAGGAGAGTTATGAAACACATGCTGCCTGTCCCTTGCTAAGCCCTAATGACAGGCTGTCTGCTAGCAATTATACTTGACATCTTGAGGGTGTGAGATAAAGTGCAATCATAAACATCAAGAGAATAAGTTTTGTGCCTATTACAAGGAAACAAAGCTTTCAGAAATTTAAAAAAGAAAATATAGACAAATAAAGCCTGTTACTGAATATTSGACTCAAACAATGATACAGTTGCAAAGAGCTTGTTAAAGGAAGACCCAGATATACACCTGACTCTCAGAGCTGTGATCAGTGCCTCCATACTAAAAGGCCATATGCAACTACTAAATGGACAGTCAGAGCAGGAACCGTAACTCTCAGGGGCATCTGCATTCAAGGCAAAACAAACATCACATATAGAACCTTTAAAATGGCTAACTAAGGCTGTCTACCAGAATCAGGAAAAACATGAGGAAAATAAACCCAATGTAACAGTAAATTTCTTCAGATAAACTCTAATGTAATTTCCACCCTCTTTCTTTTTTCGCCTTGAAGCCACATTTCTCTGTATTAGCTCTCTTTGGGTTTATCTCTAACTCATCCAATACTCTTAAGCAGAATTTGAGTACAACTTGAAGACCCTAACATTTCCAAGRGGAAGAGTTTCGTTCACAATATCACCATATCTGGTACCAATAATCCAGATGACACAAAGAGTACAGCTTGTGCAAAAAGTTGGATGGTAGCACACATTTCTAATGCTTTCCACTTCTCCCTCTTGTTGATTGTCTAAATTAGCTTTTTAAAAAATTTATTTTAAAGCTCTTTAAAGTTTTAAGTGTTCTTGACAGGACAGATAGCCTGATCATGCTGAGCACTTCTATCTTACCACTCTGTTCTGCTGTTTCTCAGTACTTTTATTCAAGTCAGTGCATCATCACAGAAGGTAGCTAATGAGCAACATTATATTTTGTAGCTCACAGACACAATGCTACTACTCATTTTAAATAACTTAAGTAACTTTACAGAAGCAATGTTCCAGCAACTTTTCTGTAGGCAGATTAAAACTGACCTCTTTGTGCATACTCTTCAGGTCATGTTCACCTTCTCAGGAATCACTTGTAGCTTTCTATTTCCCCAGTTGTGAACAGTATGTACCATGCATTACATGGAGAACCTTTCCAGAACATGGCTTACTGAATAAGAGCAGGTAAACCATAAATATTTAATGATAAAATAGCAGACTATGTTTTATAAATGCCTTCCTTTTCTATTGGTCTGCAAGGATGGCAATTGGAATTTTTACTTTTTTACTGCCAACATTTGTGTGTCCTAATCCAGAGAATATTTTCAGTATCACAATAGGCTGAAATAGTCAATACAGATGGGCTCCACGAATCAAAAATATCAGTGTAGCTCCTTTCCCTTAGCAAAAGAAATACAAGTTATTACCAAACAATTTTATTTTAACCGTTACCTTAGCCATAACCATTATCAGCTTTGACCTTCTCACTTTTGTCTGCCTGAATGAGACTGTAGAACTCATTTTCTTTCTATGTATAGCTAACAGACCTAAGAGTTGAGTGAGATTTTTGTTTTTTGTTTATTACAGGCAAATAAAAGTGAATCCAAATTAGTAAGTGCTTTCCTCAGGCATATTTCAACTGTTATTTGCTGTTAGCAATAAGAAGAGAATGAAAACAATGCCTATATTAATAATTACAGCTATCCCCTATGTAACCTGACCGAGAAACCCAAAACAAAAGTTGTCTTTTGTATTGTTGCTGTATTTTTTTAATATAAGTAGCCCATAGCATAGCATTAGTCTCCTATATTTAGTGAAATTCTCTAGCTTTGGAAAGGCTAGTCTTTTGCAGTTACTGGGCCAACTTTCCCAAACTCCATAACATTCATTCTCCTTCACAAGTGAGGCAGAAGACAGCTCCTTCTACTAGCCATCAGTAATTACACTGTGACATGCTTTGAGTAATTTATCTCTAGATGCAACTTCACACACCATTGAGAATCGTAGGCTTGCATCTTTAACTTGTAACTCAACACGTCAACCCCATTTAAGTACTGGGCAAAATTCGTACATTAACAATCCTATATTTGTAAATTAAATCACTGACAGGTCTCTTGGTGGTTTTTGAAGAACTGAAGAAACAGGCATATGGTAATTAAAATATTATGTTTTAGGAAAAAAGAGTTAAAATAGCATTACAGAACATGGGTTTAATTAGTGTAGGATTGTGGTATTTGCAGAATACTTACGGAAACTAAAGATTTCCCTGGGAACTTAGGCCATTTTGAGGTCTTGGTTTAGTTTATTCAAAGGAGTTTGAGTTATCCTACAGATATAGCCAACAAAATTCCAGAAGTTTCCAGAAGGTCCTATCAAGGCTCCTTGAAAGTTTTCCAGAAAAACTTTTTTTTTCAACAGAAAATTACACTTCCAACTAAAGATCAGGTTACTTACTTGCTAAAAGGTATCACAATTCCCCAAAAAGTTAAGAGAACATCACATTCAGAAATGATCAAGCACCTTTCCACAGTGTTTCATTAAGGCTTAGTTCAACACTAAACATACCCTAGTGAATCATTTCAGTGCCACATGTCCACCCCACAGACAGCTCAGCCCCAAGCTGGTTCTGTCGACTCCCTTCCACAGCCATGAGACTCACCAACACACGGTGATGGGCCAGTAAAAAACTCATGAGAAATATCATCCTGCTGAGGAATACAGCTCATGGAAAGAAGAAAAAGCATGAAGCTCCTGAAATATAACTCTTATAGCACTGAACTGAACACAGTTCAACTCCTGAACAAAAAGCTCTGAGCAGATTCAGCAGTTCAAATATGTATATGTCAACTAGCCAAAAYAGTTCATTTTAATTTCTCAGAGCAGAAATGGTTACAAAATAGAAGTTATTTCCAGGAACAACTCTTTTAAAATATTATGCAGTCATTACAGATGTGCTAACTGTAAATAAAGTATTAAACTCARCTCTTTCACAAGGTGGCAGAATATATCACTGCTAGTGATACAAATCACCTAGAAGCAGATCTTACTACTGTCGATCCTCAGTCTAGTTAAACCAAAGTATCAAAGATCTTAGAGTGCCAAGCAAAGGCCGTATTTCCACACAAATTCTGCAGTGTTGGCTTCCAAGTTCTTCTGAAAATGTGACCGTGAGATAACAGATGAAAACGTGGCTTTTAACTTTTTAAATCGCATGGTCTTACAAGGCTATTGCATTTTGCAGTAGCCATCATATATATACAACAGCATTATAGTGGCAATTTTGCGATAACAATTTGCTACCAGTTTAGACATAAATTGAAGAGAGTCACATGAGATAGACCATGKTCAGAACAGACAAATCTCTGTCACTGCTTATAATTTGCTTGGGTTGAGACAYGTATCTTCAAAATTATGGAAGCAAGTCTTTAGTCCTTCTACCGTACCTTTACATTAAACTCTGGATAGTGCTCTTTTCATAGCTATTGTGACTTATTTGTTACAGACTCTGCAGCCAAAACACTAGTACATCTTTAAAAAAAATTTGACATGAGTCTGAGATTGAGAATAAACCTTACTGGAGTCTATAATTTTTCTAGAATCAGGTGATCAACTCTAGAGAYAAGTCTACACATATGTCCGAAACAAACAAGCATTATTAAGTATTTATTTGAAAAAATAATTACAAATAACCACCACTCTACCACTGAATACAGATGAGCAAAAATACAAGCTGCTGCTGTTGTGTAATTGCTGGATTGTGTTTCCTGCTGTCTTCAGTAGGTTTTCCTCATTTGAAGTTTTTGTTAATAGTTTGAGAAATGCAGTGATTCTTTTCCATAGCATGATCCAAGTARAAACTGCATGAGCACTTTGGAAAGAAAAAATATGTGTTAGCAAGTAAACTCTCAAATACAACAGAACACTTAGAAACAGCAAAGAAATGTTTCATTAGTATTCTTCCTTAGGCAGTGTTAAAGGAAAAAAAAATAACAGAATGGATTAATGAGGATGTACTAAGCTATAAATACTAGGCATCAGCCTATGGTTCACTTGGAGAATCGAACATTTCCCTTTGTTTACAATTCTGCTTTCTCATTTACCTGAAATAATGTTGCTACCAAACCACCAATCCCAGTTTTCAACAGCTGAGAGAAGGCTGTTTATGATCAATGCCTTAATGTCTTTTTTTTTTTGGGGGGGGGGGCAAGATTCGAGGAACTTCTGTGTTAGTTAAAGGAGAAAAAAAAATCCTTTCTAAGGCTTTTTCTGCTAAGATTTCTTTTCCTCAAACAAGATTGAAAAAATAGCTTGTAGACATTCCATTATTGCTTTATTTTCCAGTGCATCATATCACACCAGATTATATGGGGTATCACTCAAATTAAATTTACTCCTGAGAGGTGCAATAACTTTCAGTCAAACCACAGGTACTCAGCATCCTTCAGAACAAGTCCATAATGCAGGATGAATGAATGAGGTTGAATACAAGCACTGCAAGATTAGAGATCCAATCAGTTGGAGAAGMACAAATTACCAATGCTGGATGCAGATAGCTGCAGTCTTACAAAAGTTGTTTTGATTAACTGAATAACTCACAATCACATGTGAACCCAGGAAAAAAATTCCTGAGAATGCAGTTCCTCAGAAATAGTCCAGTGGTGAAATGACATGTGTTCTCTGGATCTGGATTCAAATGGCACACATTCATAAATGCCTGAGCACTACTTTGATCTTATTAGACTATGCATCAAGAGTAATGAATAAATAATAAGGAAATAATCCTCAGCAAAATGTAAGTAGCTTTGCTATTAGAAAATTTCCAAGTTTCTTCTGACTGGCTGCCTCTCACCCACTGTAGCTAGAGCCAGGGAAAATGAGTAAGCAAGAAAAGTGTAGAAGTATGAAAAGCCAGAATGCAGGACCCGTGCTAGGAGAGATACCTTCTACAATTAAGTGTACCTGCACGTGGGCTAAAGCTTTTCCCACCCAATGCTCAGATCACTTGTGTTCCTGCTCCTTCAAAGAGCAGGATGCAGTTTCGAGCCATTCCCACCGCTGACCCTGAGTCACTCCCTCTGGTAAGAGGGGAGGCTTGTTTCACGCTCTGTTCAGATCACTGGCGAATATACTGGCAGCGTGGGCAGCGGGGRTGCTGCAGCTGGAATGCAAGTGAGAGTTTTAAGCTCCCATAAAAGTGTAAAAACGCCTACCAAGTCTATGTTAGGAAATCCCTAGATACTAAGGCTTCCGATGGCACTATCTCAGCATTCACCCAACCTAAAGATCCTGCCTGACTCTTAAATGGAAAGGGCTTCTTACTTATTAACAGCRTTAAGATTCTCATAATCCATGAGTATGACTCAGCCAGTGCACATATCTAGGACAAATTAAGGCAAGCACAAAGGTTTCAGCTCTTGGAGTTATGGAGAAATAGCATGCTTTGAAGTAGCTTTTTTCTAAAGTCAAGACAAGATATTGCTGAGAACTCTTTCGGCTTTGAGGAACTGAAGGTGTTTTCTGAAAGCTTTTCATCCCAACCTACTATTTAATTGCTCATAAAAACGTATGCTCAGTGATCTCCTATTAGACACTTCACAGTTATGCTCAGACTGGTTTTGGATGGTCATTTAACTATGAATATTGTCATTTTTATAGTGGCTGGACCATTATGAACCTTCACACTTGTCCACTGAAAAGAAAAAAGATCCTCRTGTCTTGCATCTAAAATATGAGTATTAAAAGAAACCATCACACCTTGATATAAATCACAAATTCTGCAAAATGGAGTTTTTTAAGGCAATACAGAAGGTTTCCACAAACTATTGGGAACCACTCTTTTAGCACTTTGTTGCTCAGGAGGATATCTAATGATCCCCATATTTTTTGCTTGAACAACTGTGCCTGGTGTGATATTTCATACATTTATTATTCTCAGCTTGAAAATTTGCTTCCTAAATTCCTGTCTGTATCTGTTGATACTCAATTTGTATCATCTGTGCTGGACTGGAAAAAACAACTCTGATTGGTGTTCTGTGCCAATTAAATTTTCATTGGCTTGTATTAAATATTTTGACTTCTGCTTTTCTAAGCTCTACTGATATTTTCYTTAGGCCCTTTTAGCCCTAAAATCAATTCCTTTTCCCTTCAAAGTGAAAAAAAGCCTACGCTCCATGTAGCAACAAGGTTATATATCTAAATACAAGAGAGTCAGTAAGAGTAGAAAGCAAAAATAATTATTTAATATTTAGACAAGATGTGACCTAAAAATTCTACTCAGAATTGATGCTCTTGTTCTGTAGGAAGATTGTGATCCAGATTCCTAGTACTGTGAAAATTAGGACCCTTGCAGAATTTTGCATATATAAATAATTTTATGCACAAGATTAGTGCCATAGTATTTACTGGAAATATATATGTGTAAAGTTAATAGAGCTACTACGGGAATGTAAATTTATTTATATGCATCACTGGTTGCATGCCAATAAGATGATATTACATATTACAGTCTGTATGATGACAACTTGTTCATGTGGCACATGCTGTGTATTTCAATGCAGTACATTTGTATTATCTTTACAAGAAAAAAGAAAGGGTTGAATCATATTTGGTATAAAATTATGAAGTATTACAAGAAGGCACTAGTTTTTGTTACTCTGAATTTGGTGCTTGATTTTATCATAAAACATTTGTTGCCTCAATAGAGAATTCATTATATATTGAGCTAGTTTCTCTAGAAATGGACAGCAAATCCTGGAAAACTCAGCAGGATGTACATATAGCAAGCTTCTGGAAGATAGAAATTGTCTCTTACTACACCTCTGAGGAGCTACCAGTGCAAGAAACCTACCTATTAATGGAGTCTGCAGCACAAATAATAAGCAGTAAGAAGAAAAAAATGCTTGCTATAGAAGTTGCTCAGGAAACAAAATAATTTAAATGAGAATTCTTTCTCATTACATACACACACACACAACACACACATATATTTTTCTCTGTATATGTATCTAGAGATGCACATATACATATTCCCTGTTTAAAGCATCATCTATTAAACTCTATGCATAAAGTCCAAGACAATACCCTTCCTGAAGGTTTACATTTTTATACTTCTGTTTGTGGTACCCACCTCTACATTTAAAGAACAAAGCTCACAGAGCTAGAAATACCACCCTTCATTGCTTATTAACTCCATTTAGCTAAAAGCTGAGCCCCCTTACGTTCCCTTACAGTCAAGGGGCATAGGTACCCAGCACCTCTGGGAGGGCAGGCATAAGGCCTGATGCTTTACAAATATTGGGCTGTATATGTGTAATATGTACAATTCTTGTAAAATACGGCTTCTCTTGACTTTGAAAAAAAGTGGTGGATATTCATTATGAAAAAAATACTATGCAGAATTCAGTGTAAGGAATCAGGGATTGTACCTGCAGACCTAGTAGCTCAAATAGGTTTTGTGTTCACCTCTTCATATCAAAGGATGAGCCCTTCAATGATTTTTTTTTTCCCCTGAACTGGCTGGCTGGCAGTTGAATCCTAGGTTACTTATGTCCCAGGAGAACAGTGCAGCAATTCAGCTGAAAGTTGTTTTAAAGTTGAAGCAATAAAAGAAATCCAGAAATTTAACCTTTAGTGTAACCTCCACTAATTTCAACTGTCTGGAGTTAGGTGAAAGTAGAGATTATAGGATTTTGCAGTGATCTTGTAGACCCTAAAATTAACACGACTGCTGCAGTTAAAATTATATTACTGTACAGAGATCCCACTTGATTTTAAACTAAGAAATAGTCTGTATTCTCACAAAGTCCATTGGATATGTCCTTTTGGCACAAATATTTCTGCAGTCAGCCAGGTTCTCTTCTGTTTATCAGGTGAGCTGGAACTTCTGCAGTGCCACTGGTTGCATAGCCGTAGCCAATGAGTTAGTTTCGTACAATGTGCAACATATGCCTGCTTAAAGATTGATTCCTCAGTTTCGGGTTTCTGGAAATGCTGTAAATTTTACTCACCAGCCCACAGACCAAATCCTTCTTCATGAGCAATAGATACACATAGTCAAGCAGCACAAATCTGCTAGAGGCTCAAAGAATGAGTCAGCTTTTTGAGAGCCAACCCATAACRCTGGATTCCAAGACTTAGGTTATGTCACACCATGCCATATTTTCCCCAGTTTAAGTCACTGTCGTATTTGCCCACATGCAATACTTCCAGCACCTTCATCACTCAGCACGTCACTCAACACGTTTCTCAGTGAACTTTCCTGATGAACGTCTCTCCCAGTAACATTTTATTGTTCAGATTGTAAGCATACCCATTGCTGGTCACATAGAAATTATTATTTCTGGGCCATTTAATTCCTACTTGTTTAATAAATGTCAGAAGCAAACCTCAGAAAATAGACTAAAATAATTTTCTGCAAGAAGCACAAAGAGTTGTGGAATCTCCACTCAGCTATAAAGGTTAAAACACAATATACTTGACTGAACAACATTTCAGCCAGTGATCTTATTACATTCAAACACCAATAGCTCCAGTAATAAAAGTTTTAGGTTAACTAAATGAATAGATAGATTTAGTAAAAGGCCTTGAAGGCTAACCTTTTGCACTGCTCCAGTGAAAAGGGGGACACCATTGTAGATCAGTGCAGGCAGGATAGCACAGACCARTAACTACATGTTAGTTAGTCAGAACTCATTTGAAAAATGAAAAGGCAGGTAGGATAGATCAATGCCAATTTAAAAAAATTATGTTCAAAAGACTCAAGTGGTTCTAGATATACATGCCAGGAAGCTCCAACAAAGTCATGACCACTGGAAACATCTACTGGCACTCTCAGGAGGAACCTCGCACCATAAAGTGGTGAGGAAATAATATTCCACTTTCAAGTGGACATGTTAGAGTTGGGGGCTGGTTTTTTGACACAGCATTGCACTCTGCTGCATAGACATACCTTGTGTAGCGTTTGATAGATTATCTCTGAACTTTAGTTCTGCATCTTTGTAGGGGATACCAGTGCTGCAAAAGGGGTACTCCAAAAGCATATTGGTAGGATAAATTCAGTTAAGATAATGGGGAGGCTCAGATGTTATGGTACAGAATATATATAATTACTTTTTGCAGATTTATGTCTRGAGGACAGCTGTCAGTCTAGATGAGGCTCTTTTCTTCTTTATAACCCATATGTTGACTCGTGTCCACTCCCTTAGAGAGGCATTCACATTCCTTAGGAACCATTTGGGGTAACATAGACCTTTCATTCTCAGATGACATCTCTGCAGACTTTGGGGGCATGTATCTTATTCAGAGTCAGTCTGTTTAGACACCAGTGCAATCYCTAGGCATGAGATGCTGCCAGTGCTGCCTGCAAGCCAAGCATCACAGTTGGCAGCACAGGATGAGTAGGAGGTAATTCAAAAGAAGATATAAATGAATAGTTATAAGCTGAAACATATCTGCTGCTTAAGAAAACTTTCCCTCCTCACCTTGCTCAGCATCTCAGCGCTGAGTCATGTTGTCATGACATGGTGTACAGTTTGCTCAAGATGTTCTTTCCTTGCTGTGTATCTTGTAAACAACAGYGTTGCAGGTGATCATAATTATTTACCAGTGTCAGTGTTTCACTCATTTAGGTCTAGCTGTGAACACTTTGCAATGTCACATGAATATGCCRTGCTTATTTCCCCTAGCAAAGCCTGTTAGCTACACACATACTTTGTAAATATATGTGATAAATACATACATGCTACAGAGCATTTACACATCTTTAGGATAAAATCATACATAACAAGAAATACCATATAAGCAACATTATCTTAATTTGGTTGTCTTTAATAGCCAAGAAGCACTGGTAATCATTTTAAGCCCCATCTCTCTCGCCTTGATTATTATGGCCACTGGCGGTTCACATTTCCCAGCTTATAGGCTAGTACCAGCCTGACACAAGCACGTTTGGTGCTCTTTCAGAGGAGAGTGTTGGGACATCTGTCAGCCCCAACTACATGTCCCCAATAGTTTCACTCAGCTCCTCCATCTGACTCTCAGCCACTCAGCAGAGCATGACATTTGCCTGCTAAAGCTGAGCCAGGAAACAGATGGGAGGAAAAGCAAACCAACAGCAACCTTCCCTGGTGCAGTCCCCAGCTATATCCCCTATCCACGTTCTGCACCTCCTCAGGGGTTTCATCTGGACCTTGGATAAGGAAAGGGGGAAAGCATCAGAAGAGAGGAGTTAGATTAACTCTGGGAGGAAACCAGAAGTCTAAGAGTAAGGGCTATGCAATATAAAACAGAAGGAAAGAGAATATTAAGGAAATTTAAAGCAGCTTTCTGATGCGCCAAGTCACTATTCAGTTACATCATTGTAATTCAGGACAGCAAAACCAATTCATTTCAAACGTTGCCTCCACCTACAAAAA
>NW_028185228.1:1475848-1514307 GCF_003343005.1 Rhea americana | reverse complement strand
AAAAAAAAAAAAAAAAGGAAAAAAACATAAGATTGAATTCTTCACTCTGAAAATGCAGCCATGCAGATAGAGGCCATTAAAGAGGAGGGCACAGGATGACGTAAGTACAAAAAAGATCCAGGATGTGCTATCCACAATGAATAGGTTCAAAAGCAGAAGATGCCCCAAAAGGGGGAGGAAGATGAGATGATTTCTATCACATGGCCAGAGGTGGCCACAATAGTGCCCTCTGCACTGGGACTACCTTCTAGAAACACTTGTATACTGTAAATAATATAAAAATGTCAGTGATCTCAAGACAAATAAATGGAGTGCAAATCTTCATGTAGTGCATGAGCAGTGTCTTCATGCTCTTCCTATAGCCCAGAGAAGTGGTACACCTTGCAGGTAACCGTATGTGTGTTCCACTTCTCAGGAACGAGAAGATGAAACCCATCAATATATTTAAACGTCTTACAGAAATAAAAAGAAGGAACAAGGTGGCAACTGTTCACTGCTGTGTAGCAGACAGCAGTCAGTTTTTTCCTCYTCTTTTACCAAGTTTTGCCTGACAGGACATCCAGGATTGCACATACCAGCAATGTTGTACCTCCTCACTCCAGAGCTCTCCATTTAGTTTCACATCTACAAAATTCTCTCAGCCTTCCCCTCCTGTATGTCCTACTCAAGCTMTGCTTTATATAAATGTAATGCTATGAGCAGTTGAATTTACCAAGTGGCTATAAAACCCCCTAAACATTTTACTTAAGACAAAATCTTTAGCTTATTGAAAGTTAGGAATGACCTCTGGCATTAAAAGTAATGTGGCAGTAAAGGGGCTAGTATCTAAAGGTGGATTTGAATCCAGTGTGTGGTAGCAATTGAGAAAATGGCAATCATTTTCCAAACCTCCTRTGCAGAATACAGCTATTATTTCTGTGACTATCTCTTTAAGGAGGAGAGTTATARACATAGAAGATCTCTTGAGAGAAGTTAAAATAAATCTTTACTGACTTGTCTTTTAAGYAGGCAGAAAAATCCATTTATAAAAAGGCTTCAAGGCAAAATGTTACCTGACTTTAGATTCAAAGTTTTCATTTATTAGAAGAGATGTAAAGTTGTCTCCAGGTGCTTGATGTTACTTATTTTGAGCAGCAAAAGTAGAGAAGCTACTCYAGGGCAAACAAACTTCCACTCTGGCATTGTTGATCATAAAATATAGTGTAGTRTATATATATATATATACACAAAGTCATGTCAATCAGACAGGTACTACTCCAAGATATAAATTACACACTCACAATACACATATATAGTAGTGCTGTGTAGGCAATGAAGAGAATCTGCTCAACAGTATCTGATTTGTAATAGGAAAAGTCAATGCATTATGACCCCTGTTTAGGGACTGAGATGTTGGCATTGGTGCCAAACCCCTGAAAGGGAGCAAGATTTTCCTGTTTTGATGTGCTTTATGTTGTCACACTAAGCTCTTTTGTTGTTATAGTAAGCTTTTTTGTTGTTACGGTAAGCTCTTTTGGGTTTTGTTTTATAACTATTGCCTTCAACCTTCAAGAACAGAGACAATTTTTCCACTGAATCACCTGATCAACTCACATAGCAAAATAGAAAATTCAGGATTTACTGCATTTGCTCCTRAACCTGTCCCAGTAAATATTCTCAAGAACTTTGATCTCTGGCAGGTTTGTCGKTTTTGCTAACAAAAAAGCCAAACTACGAAAACAAAAGCAGCTGAGATTCCAAGATTCCTCAGGTGTGTAAATACACCAGTTGTCACTAAGAAGGATCTCCAAATTTTGTAGATACACCTGCAGAACCTCCCTGATGCTCTATGTCTGGAACAGGAGTTGAAATACACATGGAAAATCTTCCAGTACAAAGGGAAAGGGATAAAAGCCACATTCTAGCTGCATGTGACATCCACAGCCAAAATAAGAAATTACTTTCCCATTGATCACATGGGAACTAAGCCATTTATTAATTCTTTTAAATCATTTCCAGCCTCAAGATGGATTTTTCCACCTCATAAGAGTAGGTTTGAATGAAGGACTGATACATACTGGGAGATACGTACTGTCCTAGAAAACAAAACGTTATTGCAAACTTTCAGTAAACAGAGATAAAAGACCAGATTCTGATCTCTGGTGAGTGACTCTAGTATGCGCAGTAGCAGATTTCTGAAAAGCTCAATATCGTGCTGAACAGCGAAGGGGGGATTGTGTCAAAACGGTCTCCAGCCCTTGGGGCCCAGGTGAACTGCCTAGCAGGAAGCTGTACGTACATCTGCAGCTTGCATGAAGATGTTATTTCACTGGCATTTAAGAGCAAAAGAAGCCAGGGCATTGAAAGGGAGCTCAGCTTCCTTAGAGGTAAAGGCTGATGAGTTAGGCAACGGATGGACTTGAGCGATAACTTTCTGTGAGATTAAGAAATTCAACTCACACAGTAAATCATGATTCGGTCCATCCCTGACTTTGATGGCCATGTGCCTTAGCGTGCTAAATAAGGTTTTGGTCTGCACCTAACGGAATGCTTGGCCTTGCCAAGGTTTTTTCAGTAACAAATATAAGTCAGCCCAAGGAAATTATGACACTTCCTTGATAATTTGATAGATTCATCCTGGATATAACTGAGAAGCTGTCAAGGCTCTTGCTCAATTCATCCTGTACTTTTGAGTTCCCATATTTGGGTCAAAAAACAGYTGCTTGGAGTGGAGAAAAGGGAACACAATGCAATTCAATAAAGACAAATGCAAACTGCTAATCTTATGATGTGGGAATTATCAAGTGCACAGTTATGAAGCAGACAACAATCAACTAAACAGAAAATCAGCCAAGAAGGACCTATGTAATTAAAAGGATCAGGGACTGCCCAGAGGCAGCATGGTAACTTTGGTACCCAGTCAGCACGTTTSTATGTAAAATGGAGCTTCTTTTATGGAAGCCTTCCGAACACTTCAGAAACTCTAAAGCTCAGACAACATATTGTATCCTTTTGGGCATACCTTTCAAGAAAGAAACTAACCATAAAATGTCCAGAATCAAAGGCAGAATTAAAAAAAAAWCCAAAGAAAAGTTGGAAGAGCTGACATTTAATGTGCTGAACTGGGGATTAAAAGACATGATAACCATTTTCAGATATGTGAAAAGAAAAGCAATAATATGTTCTTTGTTCGCTGTGTTCACTGATGATAGGAAAATAAGTAATGGGCTTAAATTAAGAAAAGATGATGTAAATTAATCATGAGGCAAACAAWATATCTTTAACTGAAAGGATAATTAGGCGCTGCAGCAGAACGCTTAGGAAGGTGATAGAACCACTTGGTTTGGATGTTTTCAAGAACAAATAATGCAGATAGCTATGAGAAAGGCTCTCAGGATAACCCAAACCCTTTCTATASAAGGGTGGAAAAGAGGACCTCTCAAAGTCCCTTCTAGCTGTATTTACCATGATTGTACCATWGGAACATTTTACAGTGATTTTTCTCCTTTTATGGGCAATTTTTTCACTTTAGTGATACATTGAACATATGTAATTGTTACACATAGGGATAGTTCAAATGTCTCTGGAATCCTTGGACAGATTAGCCATCATTTRGGAGAAATATAAGAAGCAAGTAAGCTTCCAAAGAGCGAGTGGAAGCAATGCTGCCCAAAATGCAAGCTTCACTTAATGCCAGTCAGAAGCTGAGCTATACAGAGGGAAAAAAATAGGCATAGTTATTCTCTGTGGATATATTGCAAACACAGAGAATAGATTACCTTTTAAGAAAAGCATCATCGCATAGCCAAAGCCTAAAATTCCACGTGCATAAACACAGAGGGCAATGGGAAATCTAACAAGCAGAGAACTTGTGGGGTTTAGAAAGAATTTTTGAACAAAAAAATTGTCTGGAAAAGAGAGAATGAGATGGGAGGAAAAAAAAGAAAGAAAGAAAAAAGAAAGATTTGGATTGTTAAGCAAGGAAACTATTTTTTGTTATCCTGCTGTAGTGTATTAGGAGGAACAAGGTTTTGTAAATTATGGTTCTATCAAGAAATCACTCCACTTCTGTCTTACCTTTCACTAGCTCTTACAAACAGAAACACTGTTCAGGTAGCCAAATATAGCCAGAGCATTTGAGTCAACAGAAGTTGCATAACAGACATGAAAATGGGCACTTGCCAGTAAAGCTGACATCACTACAAAGCTGTGCACTTGTCTTAAAAGTTAAGCATATAATTTTAAGGAAAACAGGAGCTCTTTATTTTAGACCCTATTCATCCATGTTATTAAGGCTATGATTAGACTCACTGACCGCAAATATACGTTTAAAATTAGACCTATACTGAAATTTATTTCTGAGTCACTCCTGTAATGGCATTTTTTTAACACAGTACATTGGTTTGGAAATGTATCTTAGCCTCACAAAAGTTCTACTTATTTGTTGGTGGTCTACTCAACRTTGTAGAGTCATTTTTTAATTTATTGCTAAATCAAGACGTAAGTAGGTTTTTTTCTTTACATTCAAGTTCTATTTATGTGTTAGCAATTCACTTCTGAAAGTTTAAGTCAGCATATAAATCTTCATTCTTCATTGCATTATTATGAAATTAAAAAAAAAGATTGACAGCAGAAAAAAAATGGGGTRGGGGAAGAGAACATTTGTACACAGAAATAATGTATTCACCAGGACTTTTTTTAATCTCATTTTCTGATATTTGAGATAGGAAAGGAAATCATTTGTTCAGACTATCACCTAGCTTCTTCTCCTGTTTWTCCTCCTGCAAAAATATAAGCCTTTCTTGCAGCAATTCAGCTCCCTACCCTGCAAATGAACATAAATGTTACAAACTCATCATTGAGCCTACATTGAAAGAGTAATAATAAAAATGAGCTATGGCAAGAAGAAAACACCTATTAAAAAAAAAAAAAAACATTGAGCCTACATTGAAAGAGTAATAATAAAAATGAGCTATTTAAAAAAAAAAACAAAACAAAACAAAAAACACGCACACACACACACAATTGGAATACCTGGGTATCTGCCTTTTCCTATTAGCAAATAAGGATTAAAATATAACTCATTTATTTCAGTGCAATATAGAATCACTTAGCTTGAATCAATAGGGTTATTCTCAATTTATACCTGAATTTAGCTTTTATGTTTCCATTCATTTTTATCAGGTATTAGTAATGATCCCTGTTACATGTATTTAGGTATCTCATCTATTGTACTAAATTGGGAATTTAAGAAGCAAAAGGGGGAGAAGAATACACTTCTTTTTTAATTGAGTCTTGGGTTTTTAAGACAAAGCAGAAAGTTTTTCATTTGTTTGATTCCTAAAGATGACTTTTACTATTAAAYGGTACACTCATCTTTCTTAAAAGCATGCTAATTCCCTAGAGAGGAAAGCTATGGTCCCCTCATCATTTCCCACATTCCCTCATCATAGCTGTAGAAATGACCCTTTTTCAAATTATCAGACAACAGTAGCACAACAGGTAAAACATACAGGTTGGGAATGTATTGTCTGAAGAGAAAAGCACTGTSGTCTCAGTGAGCAGGCTGTATTCCAGATTACAGCAACAGTCTAAACATCCAACACTATGGAGGGGGGAGGGAAAAAAAAAMCTTAGGATTRTGTCCAAAACATTAGGAATCACTGGTCAGATTTTCCACTTATCATATGCGAGGTTTTTAGTATATTATTCTCCACTGATTTTCTGTAAAGCTTCAACCTGCAGTCATTCTGTAGACATGGAATAAAACAGGCTTTTATATGTATTATGTATCCTTTCTGGGCACTTAGATACAGCTCTGAACCAAACTTGGAAGGTAAATACACGACCCAGAAGAGGAGTTTCTTCAGAAACTCAGGCTCACAGCTGTCTGAAAGTTACTTCTGACAATCATCAATGTGGCATGGAGAGGGAGRGGCTGAAAACTGAAATCAGGTTGCAAAGCTGATTAGGAGGAGCTAGGTGAATTTCTGGTAGCTCTGGGTAGAGGGGAATAAAGAGGAAAAATCAGGAGCAGTGCAGTTCAGAGAAAGCATAGGAGTAGAGATAAGGGAGGCAGCAGCACTTGAAAGTGAAGACTGGGAAAGAGTAAGTCCAACATCCCTTGCCAGCGTCTAATAGAGTGGGAAAAGGAAGAAGAGTGGAGTAAGATAACATATATTACTCCCCACCAGCACTCCCACCCACTTACCCCAGTTGGCATAAAATAAGGAGGGGGCCATCCCAAGGAAAAAGTGCTCTTCCACTGCCCAGCAAAGAGCACACACCTTCTCACAGAGCAGGAACTTCCAAAGCAAATCTAGCAATTCATATAGTTAAACAGATCTTGACTTTATTTAGCATTTGCATGGTGCTCGGCGTACTCAGACCACAGCGCAAAACTCCTCACTGCACAACGTCAGGCATAAGGCGAGTCGGGTCTGCTGCAGAGACCGTGGGGCACTGAGAAGACTATGGTGTAGCTCAAAACTGAAAACATGTTCCTTGAGCTCCTACTCAGCACTTTAAACACAAATGAAAACACCATCTTTTTGATGGATGGACAATCCTAAAATTTTGAATAATCCACATATGCATGTAATGTGGTTCAAGTACCTCTCCTGCTAAAAGAGCACCTCTCACTGAAAACATTTTCCACTTCCACCACAACACTTTGTACTCAGAAATGGCACTAAGCACTTTTTGCGGTGGTAGGAGTCCTCCACTTGTTCCTGTCTGCCACTGCTACCTAACATTTCGTGTTGGACAAAGTTGTCTTCATAAAACTAATATCYTGCAGCATGTCACTCTATTCATTTCAGTGTCCTTTATCTTTTTTATTACCTACCGATTTTTCTGCCAAGACCTTTTCATGATTGATCTGTTACAACTTTATTAGAAACTGTTCACTTACATAAGGCTTAGGGGTCACATTTACTYCTGATGTAATTAAACTGACCATAGTGGCTTTTTCCCAAGAAAAAAATTGTCTGTGTATATTCAGAATAAAAAATAAATTTCAAAAATATTCAGTTGTTTCAGTATCTCTCATTTTTCCTTTAGAGAGTTCAGGTATATCTTGAGACAGGCATCTTGGTTTTGTACCCAGCCTTTAGCATCAAGAGATACAGGAATTATGATAGAATCTGTGAGTTAGTTGGATTTAAAATATTCTGATCATGAATCTGGATCAGACCAGGTTTTGAATCACAGGTAGGTTGAACTACTGGCATGGGAGATATGCAGGAAACAATAGTTAGCTAAATCCCCATCCGCATTTCACTCATTATCCTTAGTTACAAGAGCAACATAAATCCTAAGGTAGACTCTAAAGTCACTTATAACTATAGTCTTTCTTTCCATGCCTGTCTTATGACACACTTCACTCTTCTGTTTCTTTTGTCTTGCATGCACCCTTCCTACCTCCTTCTACCTCCAATCTGAGAGAGGTTAGTTTATTGCATCATTTCAGAATTAATAAATTTTCCYTTAACTTATGTGTTGTGTTCACCTTCTCCCCTTCCTATCCTTTCCTGTCTGCTCTTCATAATTGCTATTCTCTTTTTCTTTCTGGAAACTAGCCATGAATCTGACCAAGTTTGAATCTTCAAATTGTTTTCCACCTGAAACTCCAAACATTGCCAATTCCTCTTCATTGCATTACTTAACACTAGGACTGGCCCCTGGGATTTTCATGAGAGGAAAGAGAAGACTGTGACTAAGTTTTTGACAAATGTGAGCTGTGAGAGGACAAATCTGCAAGGACAAAAGGAACATTTTATCCTTCACAGCAGCAAGGAAACTCAGCTGTCAGCTCGGCCTGGCTGAAATATTTGAGAATAYTTTAACAATTTAATACACAGATTTAGGTATATATAGTCCCTTGAAGAGAGTGTGGATAAATTTTAGGCCATATGTTACACTTTATACGGTCATCATCTATTTAAATAACCTTTGTGAGCAGGACAGAAGTACTTAACCAGGAAAACTACTTGGCTTGACCAAGGACATAGCAAAGATAGATGTCATGCTGGACTAGAGCCCTGCACCCAATCCACAGCCTGTCATGCTATAAAAATGTTCTGTTTTGAGCGCAGAATTTAGTCAGCCCTTACCGGTGTGCCCCGGGTAACGCTGAGCAGGGATTTCTGCTCGCTTCAAAGAGTCGCTCCTGTGACTTTACTCCTCCAGCTATAAACAACTGGTGTGATKGTTTCATGGCCTCCAAAGGTATTGTAGGGACAATGTAAATAACCTGTGACCTCTTTGAAAGCCAAACATAAAAATGTCAGCTGTAAGAATAAGTGTGTTTTGGTCTATGCCAGTTTGTGTTTATAAGGTGCCAGGGAAAGTAATTATCGTGATCATGAAAAATGGAGTGCAAAGTGTCCTTTAGAGTCTGAAGCTGAGAAAACACAGAAGGCAGAGCATCCTCTGCAAGCCTAGTCACTAGAAGGCAACAGACCAAACATATTCCTGTAAAATTTGCCTTTTTAGGCCATCCTCATGCAAAGAGACTGACCTCCATGCGATCATCACCAACTATCTTTGTGGAAGTGTTTATTAGAGAGCAAAAACACCAAACTCCACCATAAGTATGCCGCACATTTAGCAAGTCCTCAGGAAAACAGTGGTGGTGAATCATTGCAGGCAGACCAGAGGTTGAAATTGCTTGCATAAGCCCCCTGCCAATTAATTCTGAGGAAAATCAGTAAAATAAAACACCTGTTTGTAGGTAATTTGCCAGGGAGGGGGCAAGGGTAGAATTCAGTTTAGGGCATAAATAACTCTCATGCAGAAACTCTATTTAGTTATTTCTCTGCCTTGTGATCTACGTTTCTCATGCACACTGAAACTGTTTCATTTCTAATATCTGTAATCCGTGAGAAAAGACACTTATTTCCATTTTCTTCTATTTTCTGCAATTCTACATCTATATTTAGGATGTCATTCCTGCTTCATCTTTACTGACCAGCAATTCAGTCTGTATTCTTTAAAATGGGAAGGTGCAAGGGACAGAGAAGGTGGGCCAAGGGATATATTCTCTGAGCACGGGTTCTGTAAATTTGCAGGTATAACTCAGCAAAATGTTAAGTAAGTTCTTCACTGCATCCTTCCAACAGCATAAGTGAATCCATTCTTTTTATCCCCTGGAAACCAACTGCAGAGTACTGCAATCTGCAGCTTCTTCTTCCACCCTGGGGATTTTTCCCTCCTTATTTGGACTAAGGAGAAAGACAATTTGCCCATCTGTTTAAACGTGGTTCTGATTAATATGCTGTCAGGCACCCTGAAAAACACGTTGAGATCAACTAGCTAATGTGAAGCTTGAGCTAGTTAATGAGTGCCTGTACACACTCCTGCATGAGTATACGTGCACATGTGTTGATATGAGTGTGCACGCATGTGTGCCAATATGGGATTCTTCCTTAAAGATAAACAGAGGGATTCCCTCCCTCCACCGAAAAGATGGCTGGGACTGCAACTAGGTCGGATTGCACCTTTTGCGCCTCCTCAGGAGCCGGCACAGCACCAACAGTACTTCTCCGTGATAAGTATTTAGATTTGTCATGTCTGCACCCACTGAGGTAGGAAAGTGGCACCAGTAGCAGTGATGGAAGGATAATTAAAAAATAATTAACAAGAATAATTTGCAAGGGGCCAAGGGACAAGAGCTTTCATTTCATCAGCTGGTGTGATTAAAAAGGTATGCAATGCTGTTGTAAAAGTATCCCTTTTTAAAAAAATGAAAGGAGGGAAGGCATAGAGGGAATAATTACCAATTACTTTCTTTCTTTTGTTCTTTTGTCAGACTAACTTGTATGACTGAGCAGTTTACTCCAAGACAAGTAGTTAACAAATCACCTACCCCCCACTCTGTAGAGTAGCTCTGGCAGCATTTTGATATCTGATGGAGAGCACAGCTGCACAGATAAAAGGAAAGAGAAGCAGCAGAACAATAGACTCGCTGCACTTTAATGCCCCTGGATGGGATATGATGGGAGGAGGGGAGAAAATCCTACCGCAGCTCCTGTCAGCTGCTCCTCTCTCATTTGAAAYTGTTCATAACTTCATGAAAGGAGAGAATAAAAGGGAGAAGGAATTTCCACATGATAATTTGTGGTTCATTTTGATTTCTGAGACTAAGAAAGATTACACCCTATCTGTAGAAGATATATGCTATAAGGCTTGTTTTCAACCTGTCACATCTTCTTAGCAGCCGATTATCTTCCCCTGGCAGAGGCAGCTTACCATGTTATCTAGTATCTCCCTGCTGGTGGTTGTGGTTGTTGAGCCGTGCGTAGTATCAAATGGCTGTCCAGTTGAGCATAAATCCCATAATAAGAGAAGAAAACCACTAAGTTGGTGTATTTCCCTGAAAATGAGTGAGTATCTTTCATTTCACCCGTTGTACCTTCTTACTTGCAAGTCCTGTGGCCACCACTGCRGTTCCTGTATGCAGATAGGAGCCTACTGTCAACCTTATCATGGCCAGAACCTGCTTACTCTGGCTTAGAAGGTCAGTTTTTTTCCAGGGTAGCTTCAAATCCCAAACATGCTGCCTTTTCTTCATTTATCTCTGGTTCTCTGCAGCTCCCTGTTCTTCTGGCATTGCCTTTGTGCCTGCTAGGAATGTGATTAAAATGGTGCAGGTAGCAAAATGATTCAGAGGTATAAGAACTAGCCCAAAACGTAAAACAAGCCAGATGAGAAGCCTTCTGTTATTAAAATACTACACAAAGAAAGAATGGAAATCCCAGGTCAGCATTTGAGCTGTAGATTTCATGCCAGATTTCCAGGCCAATATGGCATGAACACGTTTCTGGGAAGTATCCAAGGYTTTGAATACTTTTCTAGACCTTTCAAGTTCAGCAAGCATTAATGACTGTATGAAACATGCAAATTAAGTGCCATGTGTGAATTCAGAATTAAAAACTTTATAGAGAACAATGTGGAAATATACATCCCAGATGCACTTCTGCTTGGACGCTAACAGAACAGCAGCTTTCAGGATTTTGCCAGGTTCCCCTATTGTAATTCTATCCTCTCTTTTGAACAATTCTCTATGTAAATGACGACAGGGCAGTTAAGCGAGGTGATTGTTAAATGCTTCCGACTGTTCGACTGCTCGGTGCGTTTTTATCCAAGGTTTTCAATTTCAGCATCTTTATCTGCACTGCTTTTCAGTGTCTGCTAAGTGTCAGCTTCTCACCATTCCTAACAAGTGGCTCTTCGGTAAGTTTGATCTTCCTGCAGTCACAGGTACTGTACAATATAAAAACTGGGCTTCCAACAGCTAAGTGTATCAGTCAGATGCATATTCAGCTCTTGTTTCTCACACTCCCATTCTSTTCAGTGCAAGGAGTAGGAATGAGTTACCTGGCAGTGCACCAATGGCCAAGGTCTTGCCTGCACTGCTCTGGGGAGCCTTATAATCACCGTGAGGTTTCCCCAGTGCTGCTAGAATACAGTACATATCAATGAAACAAATTATCAGCAAGTACTCAGGAGTGATCGTATCACTCCTGTAGATTGCACTTGACCCAAGCAAGGTTAATTGCCATGCTTAGTCTCTATGCACATAGGCCTTGTATTAACAACCCCTTTCAAGGGAAAATATGAGACTCCCTAAGTCCTCGTTTTCCAAATGGGCTGCRTTGATTTCATGATGCTGAATTTTTTTTCTTCTTCTTTTTTTTGTAATTGCTAGTCTCCTCCACATGAAAGAAATTCCCATATTAGTTCAGTAGCATAACAAAAAACATAATCAAAACATAATGAACCCAAAAATAGATGGCACAAGAGCTGCTGTGACAGATAACACCATTAAAAAACACCTTAAACCTGCCCAGAGCAAATCTATTCAATGTACTACTTCCAAAAATGAAAACCTCTTTACATTAGGACTCTTTGCCAGACAAAATTGGAATTCACAGATGTTAGAAATAATGGGAAAACATTAAATATCAGCAAGCATTTCAAAGTCATTTTCTGAAGCAAGGAAGGCTCCAAAGTCATCCTTTTGTTCATATGGGTACATAAAGCTCCTGGAAGTGTACAGCACTTTGACAGAGGGCTGCACAGCACAGCTATCTCCCCTAGCACATGGCACTGTCACCCTGACTCAGCATCTGCTAGCTAGGCCAGCTACAGCATCCAGAGCTTCTTTACCCCTTTCAGCCAAAAAGTCTGCATGTACCAGAAAAATGCCAAGAGCATTTTACAGAGACAAACTCTGTAAATTTTTAAGGCTTTGTATTCCCATAAAGACCTCTACCTAGTAAAATCTACCAAAATGTAGTTCAAAGAACCTATGGAGTTGGCTGGGATAGGTGGAATTTCTCAGCTACCAAGGTTATTTGCAAAGAGTGGTGTGATATCTTCCAATGTCTCAAGAAACACCAGCCAGTGAATTTTCAGACTCACAACACAGTGAAGAGCAATTTCTGGTTCGGCTGGACTTGTAAACACAGATGTGCATTATCTATAACTTGTACTAAATTAATTTTAGATTTCACCTCTCTTTAAAAAAGAGAATATCACATTGTTTTTTTTAAAGTGAATTGTCTCTGAACTTTTGGAACATTTTATTTTAATACAATGGTTTACAAAACCATTGAACTTTTGACTTTTTTGCTTTAAAATATTATACTTACTCTTAAAAATTTGAAAGCCTTGTTAAAATAAACAAAGAAAAATCATTTCATTTTGGCCAAATGAAACTTTTCATTGCATAGAGGTGGGCATGGATCAAACAAGTTATAGAACATATTCCCCACTGACTTGATTCAGTGTCTTAAAAACTGTGTTTGTGCCCATATTTACTCCCAAGGACAAGAGATCACTACCATCTTCCACAAAATCTCAGAGCTATCGTAGGGGGATAAGTGCAAGAGTGCTCATGTAAGATGAAGGCCAACACCTCAAAGAGAAAAAGTAAATATGAGTTAGCCAGGAATAGGTGTAAACTGGAAGTTATGTGTAGGTTCCTTATTCCTTAAAGAGCTGAGGTTCAGGAACGGTTTTCCCATAGGAACAGAGGAGAAGAAAATCCACCTTCTCTAACATCAACTTTGCCACGCATACRAAAGAAGTTAAGAGATCTGACATTTCACAAAGCACTAGACTATTCTCTATGGCATGGGATACTCTGTTCTTTCTCAATCTCCCACAAGTCACCATTTAGAAGAGTAATTTCAGGGGCTAGGGAATATAAACCTGCAAAGCGATATGTATGCAGTTTTTAACTAGGTCTCTGTGCACACACACAGAAAACAACTGAACACAAAATTGGTTGCTATGTTGGGATGAATATAGTTGCTCTCAGCAGAGGAATTCTAGTGCCATTCTAGTGCCATTAAAATTTCCTAAAAAAAAAAAAAGAGAGAGAGAAAAAGAAAAAGATAGCAAGGCAGCCAGTGCTGCTCTATAGAAGCATTGCTTACTGGTTACAGGGTAAACAACTTGAACTCTGTTATGTTCTTGTTGACAGAACAAGAATTGTTAGGTATTGTATAAAAGTTTCTGCTTAAGAATTCAGAGATGTCAGAGATCTGCAGCAAAATAAGAACAAAAGGAATGAAATTTGGGCTGGAAGTTACTGTGAAAAATTGTGCAGGAAAAAATGGTTCTCAGCTGCTCTTTTGACAAAGAGCAATCTTCAAGGGAATGTGCACTGAGGTAGTGAACCCAGCATCCAAGGCAAACTTTCTCATAATAATCTCTTTTATTATTTAAGAAAAAAAGAAGAAATTCAGTGTTATGCCTTTTGTATCAGAATGAATCCTGTACTCCAGGAACAGAGAGCTTGATAGCTCTCCCGGGTCACTGAGCCCTGCCCCTGCTGCTGCAGGCATAGAAATCACTCATAAGCTTACCCCAACCGCCAGCGAATTTTGGCTAGYGAGAGCTGCGTCTCCTGCCCTGCCAGCAAAGTCATGGTGGGAGCAGAAGAAGCTGGGGGAAGTGGTGCCCGGGCTCCACCACACCACAATACTGCTGGCACCTTCAAGAGAAGATGAGGCATTGTCACCTGGTGATACTTCTACCTGTCTCATAAACTTGATGYACAGGGGAAAGCTTTTGACTAATGTTAACAAATTGAAACAAGTAAATCTCACCCTGGGTTTCTCTGATTTGTATCCTGCAAGGTTTTCCTCATAATTTTCCTCTGCCTCAGATCCTCCAGCCTTCCTAGGCAATGCTGCAGCATATTTTTCCTATATCGTCTAGAGTGACTCCTTTATTTCCATGCAAATTGCCAACTAAAGTTTCTGAAGTGGGAGCACTTTCCTCTTAGGAACAAGACTATATCACCCAGCAGTTTTCAAGAATCAGGCAAACATTCATCGGATGATAACCTGTGGTGACTATCCAGATGAAACATACTCAGTCCAATAACCTAAAATGAAACCCTCTGTTTTTCATTATTTACTCTTCACCACATCTGTTCCTCTAACAGAATTTCTTACAGTGCTGAAATTGAGTGAACTGGAAAAGCTGGATATAAAGAGCAGGTATCCGCCACTGCCAGGTATTATAGGCATTCTCCTTATTTTTTTTATGCAATAGGATTGACTTCCTCAAGAATTTATAAATTGTACTTTATTTTTTTTTTTTGATTCTTTCACAATTGGAGTTGACAGTGTAACCTTCAAAAAGCCAAAGTTATTTAAATTTCCAAATCACATTGATACTTGCTTGTTCATCTCCCCATGCTACTGTGAAAATTTCCACACAGTCATTTTAGCACCCTTGAGGGTGGTGCCAAGAGGAAAAAAACATATATATTACTCGAGCCGTTCGTAGAGACCAAGCAATGTAAACAAATGAGAAAACCAACACAATCCTGGGCTTTAAAACCCAATGTGGGATACAAGACCCTGCAGAATTTTAGCTAAAAGACTGCACAGATAGATGTTCACATAGGTACAGTGACTCTTCATTGATAATGCACATTATCACATATAATAAAAAGGGGGGGAAATTATTTGAAATTTTATTTAGAATTAGATTTTTTATTTAGAATTACATTGTACTGACACCCTTGAGAAAGTAGCCTCTTGTGACATAAAAAGGACCATATTGACCCCTTCTTGCTTTTGGCAGTTGGGCTGGCAATAACTGTCTCTTTTTATTAATATTGTTTTTATCTAGAGGTGTAATGGCCATCCTACATAGGTGAAATGAAAGACATTTATTTCATGCCTAACATCTCATTGGGAAAAAAAATCAATGTATTGCACTAATTTGCTGAATAACTTCTTGCTGTCGAGGAGAAACAGCCCTCAAGGGCCAACCTCCTCACCTGGCATTCAGAAACTAATTGCAAATTACTGTGCCTGGGTTGTTGAATCTTACTGTTGAGTATRCTGTGGTCTACAGCTCTAACATGACCAGCAATGATGCTATCGATTATGGAGCAGTTCCTAGAGGTCAACCTAAGCTGTTCTTACAGCCCTAATCAACATTTTCATAAAAAGTAACAAAAACCATGGAACTGCATTTGCAAACCCAAACAAGCAGACAGATATTAGGCCTGCCTGGGTGAGCTCACTCTGCTGAGCGATGAGCTGATACATTATCATCCAGGCACTCCAGACATTAGCAGCAATGAATTTAACAGAGCTTAAAAACCAATTCCTTTCCACTCTCTCCTCCATAGAGGAACAGAGAGATTTACTGGACATTTTCAAACCAAGATTCCTATCCAAGACACATCAAGAAAAAAAAGGGGATACCGCTCTCCCTAGCTAGAGTTCTACAGTAGAGATATCGCATTCCTATGGAAACTACAAACATGTCTATACTGCAGTACCACAAAATATAATCAGAATATTCACATCTTCCTCACATCACTTCCTACATCACTTCCTCAGATCACTGCTAGCTGCAGAGATACAGCAACTGTGTTTCTCAATTCAGGTTATAAAAACTGTATGGAAAACTTGGCAAATAATTGGATGGATTTAACAGCATTCACTAAGCTTTATACTCCTGTAAYGATACTGATTGATAATGCTAATTTAAAGATAGCTCAGATCTTGTCTGAAGGACAACTGTCCAAATACCACCTGAAGAAATAATCTGAAATAACAACAGTCAAAACCTAATTTCAGTTTCACATCTTCATAAGTGCCAATGTGGCTAGGGACTGTGGTAGGGACTGCTCTGAGCTTCCTCGTGCTTTTTCAGAGGGCAATGCCAAACYGGTGTTTGTCATGCAGCAGACTTGTCCATCTCAGTTCCCTGAAGCTGGTGAGTTAAACAGGGAGCTAAGGGAGACTCGTAAAGCAGAGGCAGCAGCTTCCTAAGCCTACTGAGCACAAAATAACTTGCCAAACAAAACACCTCTGAAACAAAAGGATTACACAAAATAAGAAGTGCTACCAGTACCTTTGAATGTGTTTGTTATTCTTAATTTCTTGGAGCTCTAAGCTATGTTCACGAATACGATTAGGATGTGAGAGACTCAGACCACAAGAGCAGTGCCCTGATTGCTCATTTGGCAGGGACAAATTACACTATGAGCATGKCTCAGGCTGTCCCTTTGCACAAAATGATGGTGTCACCCCAGCATCCCATCTAAGGCTAAGTTTGCAGCCTGTGGGAAAACAGCAAACAGATTTGATTACTTAGCCAGCTCAGTTTCAGTAAACTTCTATTAACATTTGTTTTTTGGCTTTAACATATGATCACATGTCATTAACTCATAGGCCTCATTTCAGCTGCAGGAAGGAGCATTTTCTTCTGGGGATGGCAGCTGTGCATCTCAGTTCAGAAATGTGTATGCTTTTCCTTCTGTCCTGCTGGAGTAGGGCCCGGCTTGCCCACAGGGCAGCATACCAGGCTCTGGGTCACAGGAAGTTCTTGTTCGGGCATGGTTCTCTCTAGTGTGGAAACTATCGCTAGCACCACAGCTATCTTCTCTAGAGAGCTAACTGGCTTTAGCCCTGGTAATTTTGGATCACAGATTAAAAATGAGCCAATAACATCACATTGCTATGAAAGAACCAAATACCATATGGGGATGAAATCATAAAAAAGTAGCTGGCAAGACATGTAAAGTAGTGCTGGTCCTCTGCTTAATGCTAAGGCCACCACTGGAACACTGTATTTCAGTGTCATGCCTGAAATAGAGGTTTTGAGGAAAAGGTTTTGAATAACTGCAAAGTCACAACTACWTTTAATTTTTAATGTAGTATTAATTGGAGGCTGGAGAGTCAAGTACTGTGGCTCAATAATTTTATGAGGACCTAATAACATTTTAACTTGTGCAGCAACAAATAAGAAGGTTAATTGAATCTCAAGCTTGAAGGCACAAATTGATTACCTGCAGAAGTTAGCCAGAAAGATCAGCACTACACAACTGACTAGATATGTAACATRGATTCACCCTTCTTTCAGAGCATCTCATGTGGAATACCACTATTCCTTCTATTTTYGTCTGTCTTATTTGGGCTATTAAACATGCTGGTACCTTTCTGCACTTTTTCATACAAGCATCCAGGAAACCTAACTCTACTTATAGGCAGACCTGTAGAAACATAGAGGATCTTTGTATTTCACTTAAGACCTTGATGTATTTCCAGATCTTATACTGGAAATTTGTCCTTTTGCTCTTGAAACATCAGAAAACTGTAGTTTTCCTAACTTCATCCAGAATATAAACACTAAGAAATGCAGTGTATTTTTTTGCTGAATTCTGACCATTCAAATCCACATAGTCAGATTCTGTCATTTRTATATTTCCCTCACTCCCAAATATTTTATTTTGGTTTGTTTTCACTTTATAAGCAAAGACTCAAAATAAATATTTTGCCCCCATCAAAGCTGGAAAATATTGGGTTAAAATATGTAGTCCACTTTTCATCAGAATATCTTACAGAATTTTCTCCTTTACTTATATGTCACATCAATACAGTTTCAATATATTGTATTATTACACTATGAAATGATAAAGAATTCCAAATAATATTTTTCAAAACTATTTGTGCCTAACATAACATGTCACTCTTATCATCTCATATCAATAAATATAAATAGGTATGCTTTCATCTATCCTCACTCATTCACCCAGCTCTGATTTTTCTTATCAAGTAAATTCTTCTAAGTATTTTGGACAGCTGCAGAAATTTTTTGGCAGGGATAGAAACACCTTCCAATGAGTTATGTCATCTTTGATCTATAATTTACAATGTAACACATAAAATCAAGAACATATATAGTGAAACTTATCCAAGACGATTACTGACAAAAACAAATTTGAATGAAATTTGGAAGAAGTTAAAGATTTGGCATCATCTGTATAGAAAACAGACACTGAAAGCCAAAAAAACAAATGCAAGGACATTCCAATGTTGTGGAATTGTGGAAGCCCAAACAGAATTCTTCTTCCAGAAAATACCAGGTGCCAAAATATTTGGGTTTGTGTTCTCTCTTTTGAGACCTGTTATCCGTCCACAGCTATCCAATGAACCCAGGACCTCAGCTTTACTGACCAGCYTATTAGCCTTGCAAGAGGATGAATTGAGGTGATACCAGCAGATCTGAGAACAGTTTGCTTTAGCCATTTGTTACCAATATTAAATAGAAAATTCTACCATAGGGGTTCCTCTCATTCTGTTTTAAACTCAGAAATACCAGAACTTCTCATCAATACATGGCCAAGTCAAACTACCTCATTCAGGCCAGGTTGCAAAGTACATGCAAGTAAAAGGAAAGACTTACTCTGGTGGCCTTTGGCTCAAACTTTTAGAAACAAGAAGCAATCAAAGTAACCTAAACTCCTATCAAAAAATTTTAATCAAGTTGGGATTCACACAGGTTGAAAGTTCAACTTTATCTACTATTTAAAAGCAAGTTTATCACCCCAGTGCTTGTAACAGGCATCTCCATTCTTACTGTTGCACTTGGCATTTCATCAGGCTTTGAACTAGTTGCAAAGGGGTAGAAAACAAGCCCCATCAGAAGTAAAGGTAGGGTGGGAACAAAAACAGCAAAGCAACAATTGGCCATGAAAAGGATTGGTAAAAAAAGTCATTTATTAAAAGCCATAGAAGAGGTGACAGTACTGGGGGCCAGCAGAGTGTTAAAAAGAGCCAGTATGCAGTTAGTAGGAGCAGCAGCAGAGCTACAGATGTGTCAGACAATAGCAACTAGGAACCAAGGGGGAGTTACGCACGCATGCTGGCAAATAATAATAACACAAGATATAATTTCAGATGCCATGAGGAAAATTAATGAACACATTTTTCCATTCAAATATACAAATAGAAAAGATATTACGAAATGGTAATAAAAGATTTCAATTAAATTATAGGTGTTTCAATCCAACTATTCCTTTGAACACTAAAAACAATATACAAAAATATATCTTTTTTTCTGATGTATATAGATGCAAACTAACACGGTGGTACAACAGAAAGGAAAACTGACACCAAGATACTTTACTTTGTTCTATAACAGACAGTAAATGTCTTTTTTATAATTCGTTTGTATGCCGGAAAAAGCATCTAGGCAGATGCACATGAAACACATCTCAGTTTGGATAGAGATTTAAGCAGAACAGCTTAATAAAATTAAGCTAGAATTACTCAGCTCTCTTCATCTTCGAAGTGCTAGTTCCTATGCTGAACAACTCACCCCCATAACGATATCAGCCAGATATTATTGCCATGCTGCAGGTAAGGTGACTACGTAGAAAGGGCTAAACGGTCGGTCTATATCTACAGAGGACATACCAATGACTGAATTGAAGGAGGACCATTTTGGCTGCTTACCCAGTTCTTAAAACCCAAGTCTTTGTCTTACCAACCATACTCACACTTTCCTGCAAAACTGCGTAAACTAATATCACTGTGGTTTTGCTGCATTAGCAGGTCCGGYCTCCTCAACCTCTCTCCTGCAGCCTCTTAAAAGAAGATTCAGGAGGAGCCAAGGGACTGCTGCTCAGAGTCGCTGGGCAGTCCTGCATGAAGCCCTGGTGCACTGAGGAGAAACCTTTTGGCAGGTGACCTGCTCATTAGGGAATCTGGCCGGTCCATCTTTACTAACAAACAGTAAGTGAGAGCTTTCTATAACCTTTCTTTGGACCTGGGCAAGGAAACCTATGAGGCAAACTACTGGTGGTTTTGGCCATTTGGAGGGTCTGTTGTACAAGACTTGCTTGCTCATACCCAGTGAGGAGAATTTCCGTCTCTGTCAATAACTTAATGAGTTTCAACTGGTTAGGATCTGATATTTTTCAGCCACGTACACATGAAAAACAGGATCTTCCTAACAGCAGCTCTCTGTGCATTTACACAGCAGGGAGGTTAAATACTAAAAGTATGTGCCAAAATAAATACGATTATTAGCCCTGCCATTGTAAAAGAAAATTACTCAAAAGTGAGATCAATACAAATCTCTTAAAATTGCATAAGATGATTTTAAAATTGGGATAAGGATTTGTATAGAGCTAAAGCAACAAACAAGTATAATAAGAAATAGTAAATTATCATTATTATGTGGGAGGAAGGTCGGACATTAAGGATTTTCTTTCTCTAAATATTTGTGAGCTATGTAATGACTAACATTAAAATTCCAAAACAATAGCCAAAATCTTATGTGAGCATATCAGCAAGCAGAGGCAGTGCTATGAGACTGATCACTAAGAGGTACGTGGATAGTCAGAGACTGACTGAGGTAACAACACAGCCTTAATGAATACACCCAGTAGAAATATTCTGGCATTCCAAAATTATCTGTTTTAAGTAATAACAGAATTTATATCCTGAGCAGTACAAACTGGGGCTTGTACCTTCCCCTTAAGCACTGAATCTTTGAGGCCAGTCTAATTATGAGATGGCTGTGCTTTAGCTTCCAAATCATTTAGTAGTTTCAAAAGTAATATTGTACCTGCTTTACTTATCAAAGGATAACACTCTGCTTAGTGACCTTATGTGCTGAGTATTAAAACAAAGTGGATATAGTCTCCTGTGGCAATAGCAAATATCAGCTTCTCTTCTCTTTTCTCACGTTCTACACGTAACCAGTTATCAGTCTCACTGTATGTCACAATTTAGAACAGTATTTTACAGAAACTTGATTAAAATGGCACAAGTTGGGAGGAGGAAGAAGAGGAAAGCAAAATARCTTTGCAATTGCCAGAGGAAAATTCATTAACTTTAATGGGGGTTTTTGGAAGTTGCCTTCTAATGCATCTGGACTTTTCTTTCGATGTCTAGTGCATGCTGCAGCTCTGATCGCACATTCAGTCAGACTAACACCTGCCTAGAGAGTGCAAGAGCTCCCATCCAGGGCAGGCACTGAGTTTCTGTGTGTGAAGACCAAGTGAGAGAGGTCCAGGAAGGAAAGAACATAAGGAAATGGGGAAGAATATGGAGAGAAAGCTTGTTAAACATCTCATCTTAATATAGAGTTAGGATATGCCTAGGGTTTGCAGCCAGGCAATAAACCTGAGAAATGCTCCAGAGTTGAGAAATATAGGCTAACTAACTTACTTTTTTTATTTTATTGAACAGCAAATCTTCAGCTGAGACTCTTCAGTGATATTCACTATGTTAGCCCCAGAACACTCTACAAAAAGATAGTGCATTTCAATTTGCTATCGTGACTTTTCATTAGTCAAAGATTGGGTGGAACAAAACAACAATTTAAATTACAGATGACAGTACACAGTGATAAAAGAAATGTACAGAGAGCAATGGGGCAGGAAGAGCATGGCATGTGCACAGTGATGAAAATGGAGCAAGAAGCTGCACTTCTGACAGCTTGCCAAGTGCTTTGAGGAGCAATATTTCTTGCCGCTCTTGTGAGCCATCTTTGCCATTGTACTGAAGCACAAATTCAGGTGAGTTGCCCAAGCCTATTAGGAGGGCAGGAGACTGCTCCCCGAAGGGGAAAGGGCCTAAGGAGAGAAAGAAAGCAGAAGAAAAGGTTGAAACCCAAAAGGTGGCAGTGCAAGAGCTGAGCAGGTTCCTCCCACCAGGAATAGCTCCACACTATACTCCAAAGAACTGGCAGCCTTGCCCTCATCTGTCTCCTATTTCTCTCACAAATGGATGTGGAAAGTTACAGGGTAATTACTTCTTATTAGGAAAATATGTGACAAAGAAGAAAGAAGCTACTTTGCAGAGTTGTTAACATCCATTTCCATTATTCTTATCTTTTCCTGTTTCCTCACTTTTTTCTTGTCCAAAAGCTTATTTTTTCACGTGCATTTATTCCACCATGCCACTTCACTCTTTTTGGAGCACACTGGAGGCTTCTAGATCAGAGAAACTAGATCAGAACAAGGGCCAGTCCTACTTTCAGTGAAGAGAAGAGGAGATTTTCCCCTCAAAACACTACTTGGTTGCTTCCTCCCACCCTTTTCAAACCACATATTTCCCTCTTTGCATCATTTTCCCTTTCCAGGAGACAGTCTCTAGTCACCATGAAGCAACTGCAATGGGTAACTGCAGACTGCCAGAAACTGTAAAGAATACCAGGAAAAATAATTTTTCTCTATTCTTACACGCTTTCCTACAGGTCTGCTTCTGGACAGTGCTGGAGTCAGGAACCAGGCTCGGTGGATCTCTAGTCTGACGTAATACATCTGCTCTTACATTTTTAAAATACAGGAACAAACCTGATAAGAACTGATAGAGGCAAGGCACCTGGTGTTKGTTGTAGTTAATGATTAATCAGACCTTGTTTTCTCTTGGTTGAGTTTGATTTTAACTGTTGTGTTATTTGTTCCACAGTCAGGTTGCCCAAATATGTTCCAGCTATTGGTACAACAAAGGAGTTTTATAAAAAGCATAGTAAAGTCAAACAAGCTGCCAATCACAGCAGCAGTGAGATCAGCCACCCAATCCCTTTGCATGCATAAGGGTCTGAGAAGCCTAGTGCAAAACTTAGTACAAGAGTCCCATCCCTTTTTTCTGTGGAGCGAAGGAGCAATTTTGGTATTATATTCTGGTTTAATGGAAAACCAGATGGACTGGATTCACCTTTTTTATGCCACACACCAATTCCTATCACTTATATTGTGGTCTGCTTTTTCATCTGAAGACATCCTTCTGTACTGGATTGTGATCTGCTTTGGTATGGCACACTAAAAGTCCATAACACATTATGCAATGGATCTACAGGAAAAGCTACAGAAAGAAGGTATGATATACCTTTAAAAACAGATACTTATGCAAAAGAGAGTTTATAGTAATACAGCTGTGGATGTGTTAAGTAACAACAGCCAAAAAGTAAATTTAATTCTAAGAACTCTTATTTCAAATTCTACTGTCATTCATGTTTTCCTGCTTCGGTATGTAGTTCACTTCCCAGCCCTGACCTTCACAACTTGCTTGACAATACAGACAGGAATCCCACATGCAGTATTGGCTTCTCTGTCTGTGTGCCTCACTGGCTTGCTCTGGATGCACCATACAAATTCCCTGTAGATAAGTATTTCTGCCTCATATGGACACATAGGTTTTAGATATTTCTGAAAAATGATGTACATGCATCTGTAGCCCTTGCAGCAAGTATTCGCATGTAGGTAGGTACACACATGCTGACTTGCTTATTGACTTATTTTATGTCRGGATTCAAACGCACTTTTACCTGTAACAACAAATTGTTGCTCTGATATTTTGACCTTAATAACCACCCGGAGATTTTTAATACTACTAGCAAAGGTCACTTCAACACTGCAGCCATGTTCTCTCCTTTTACCCTACATCCCAGTGACCCTCCCCTCCACCGCTAATGGATTCTGCTTTCTGAATCTCATGCATTCAGACTAGGCTCAGGGATTACAGATGCATGTGGTTCACCTTAAAACCATCCATATTACTTGCACTGACAAAGTGAAAAAATACAATGAAGTCCAGACAAGCAGTCTGGGCTGGCTTCCTCTCTGCTACTGCTCGTTGCAAAAGCTAGGGAGACCCTGGTTTGTYTCAGGTCACTGTAGAGACAACAGATGTCAGCTCTTTCAGAGGGCAATGCACTCCATCTTAAGATCAGTGGGATAAATCTGCCTGTGGAGGTTTTTCTCCTCTCCTTTGACAAAAGAGGGATTCCCTACGATTTGCAATAGATGACCGGAAACAGAAGAAATGAAGGTACTTTCAAACTATTAAGCAACAACTAGATCAGGTTAGTAGCCCTCACAGAACTCAGTGATACTTGATTTTAATTAAACCATTAATTCCTCTTGGCTTTACTGTTTTTAAGGTGCGTGGTAGTCGCTGATCCGTTCTGAGTACTGTCACTATCCTTTCTCGCATCTGGGTAGCACAGTTAGACTGATTCCCAGGAAAGCAGCCAAGTCATGTCTACATTCAGCACCCTATTGCCAAGACAAACTAATCTCTTGCCTACCTTTAATTTATTCCCAGTTTGGAGCCCCAGCTGGAACAACCAAGCTCTCCTTGAGATCTAATACAACTCCTGAAGTTATCAACAGGTTTTGCAGACTTGCCTAAAATGTTTTAACATGTTCAGGGCTGTTCATCTTTTGGAAGAAGTACTGCAGAAAGAGCGAGCCCTCAGTGTGGAGGCTCGGGTCCTTCAGAGGGCAGTGACAGACACAGACAGCAGGAGGGTGGCTGTGAAGGTTGGATTCTTTGAGTAAGAGACCTAACTACCTCGGCAAGCTAATGATCGCAGGAAAGAGATCTGACAGGCCGTTTAGGAATGTCAATAGAACGTCCAAGAAAACAAACATTATTTTGGTTGATTTCATTAATCTTGGCCCAAATATTGCTTCCTAAGAGCCAGCAAAATTCAGAATGGCAAGTACTTTATCCATGTCACAGAATAATAAGAAAATTGCCACTCAGGCTTAGAAAATGAGCCTTTTCCATTTTCTAACATCCATTTATCCAGAGGAAATCAAGCAATATCTGAAATTATGCAGGTCTTATCTTGAAAAAAAATCTTATTGAATCATAGAAGCTGCCAATACAGTTTTAACCTTTAAAAAACACTTTCTTTTCAAAAGGAGTCATATTGCCTTTTGAAAGAGTAATTCTTGTACTGACCCATAAAAATATTCCAAATAGTTCTTTTATATTGCCATATTTAATGCTCTCTAAAACAATCTCACCCCTGCCTCTATCAATTTGTCAGTTCAAAGAATGGCATTTCACCTAAGTGCTATGACAGCAAATATTAGCAATTAATTAGTTAATAGTAACAAATTGTTCAAGTTACTGTCTAYATTTAACAAATTAGAATTTGAGCAACTATCTCTACAAGTTAACACAATAACAAATAATTTCTCTGAACAATTTTAGAGTCTAGAAATTTAACTTTGCCTTCTTATAGCATTTCTAAACTTTACTTTTTAAGCCACCTAATGAAGAAGCCAAAACCAGTACAGAAAAGGTAACACAAAGCCAGAAAATGCACATGATGCAATATATGCTTAAGATTGCCCAGAATAAAGATTGGAATAGTCTGTCTTGCCCATTCTTCTGCTAATACAGTTTTGCTTTTCATGAATTATTCGTCCAGTCTAATTCAAGATATCTAAGTAGTGATTCTTCCACTACTTCTCTTGGAGCTATCTATAATCTTACAGAAACTACTATTAGGAATTATTTCCAGTTATTCATCCTTGTTTTTCTTGTTTTCTTTTGCTCAGTTTTAGCCTATTATTCCTACTTAATCTTCTTTCTATACCCAGTTAAGGTGTTCTTGTAAGGTATGACCTACAGCTACGTAGAAAGCATTCTTTCACCCAGATTTAAGCAGCCAAAAGTCATTGAGTAAGAACCAGTGCAAGCTTCTTATGCTCTATAATAATCGGTATAAGCTATCTCACAATGCTAGATTTGATTGATTTATTCATCGTGAATGAAATATCTGATGAAGCTAGCCCACTTTTTGTTCACAAACCATTTGCAATTACATGATTTAGAAGTCTTCTCCATAAACTAGAGAGTTTATCCTACAGTCAGAACTATCATTACAGCACATGTAATCCACTCTAGCTTTAAAATCAAGCAGGCACTGATATGGCAATGAACCAACTGTCTGTGAGCTGTAGAGGCCACAAGGGACTTGATGCACTTAATGAAGCAGCCAGTTTATATCCCTCCCTGTTCCTCCACACCTGGGGATACTAGCTTGTACTATCACTCCATACCAGCTGCAGGAATCAAAGCATCTACTTCAGAATTGCCTGTCATTTTCATGGTTTTTATACCATCACAATCACTTTTCCTGTTTTTCCTGTAAGAAAGGCTAACACAAAGAGAGGAAAAGCTTGCTCAGGAAATTAGGGATTATGCAAAGTTTAATGCAAATGCTAAAAGTTTTCCACAGTCTCTTTCTATTTTAGCAGCCTTCTGTTTTTATCTTGAAAAGCATGTATTTCTGACTGACACACAGCTTTTAATTTGCAATGGTATCCTAACAGGTCCTATAGTGTCCCATAGGAAAATAAAGCATCCTGCTGAAGAAATGGAAAGAAGACATCTAGCAGCTATTCACCTGTCCTTGCTTCATATCAGCTATTCAGAAAGTCAGTCCTTCCCTTTCTACTCCTCCTTTACTACAGATAKTCCTAAGCGGATATATCTATCAACTAGTACCTAAAATACAACAAAGACTACATCTCACAGTGTTTGCAGGCATAGGGCTAAACAGGAGGTATTCCCTCAAAGTTATGAATGAGTCATTAATAAGAGAAATAGAAAGAGTATCACAGTCTAATTGTCCTCCATAACATTAATATGTACTAAATACTGCTACTGTTAGTTTGCTTGTGAGTGAAAAAGGGGCATACCATGCAGCAATCTGCAGGTTTTGAGAACCATCAGTTGCCAGCACTGCAAAACAAATAATGCAAGAAATGTTTCTTAGAGACTGTGTATATCAGTTCAGCTGTTTACTCGATTCACTCGTACCTACAAGGTGAATAAGTATCTGAAATCCTGCCATACAAGTGAGCGGATAAGGCATTCCTACATCATTTGAGAAACAGGCTTGTAACGTTGAGTGGCTCTGTACAGAAGAGCTGGAATTTGGTTCTTCTTGAGTAAAAGACAAAATACAGTACAACAGTTCATGAGCTAATCTCAGGAGCAATTTGTCTGAAATTTAGACCTTGCTCTACTGATTGCTACTGAACTAAGCATGAGCCAGCCACAGGCTATTGATGAATCAATTAAGATCCAGCTGACTGAGTGCTTTAAACATTTTTAAAGTATATCTGAACAGAAGCTTAGGTCATGTTTCATCTCTCTCACCTTATACAAACATGTGTTCAAAGCACTCAGCCAGTGAGTTCTAGGAAAGAAGAGAGTGTGGGGGAACAAGTGGTTCACTGAATGGAATTGCACACAATGCCAGTGACTGATGCTCTGATCATCTCTCCTCCTCCTTTCCTATGCTGCTTTCCTTAGCAGTGCTTATTCCCTCAGTTCTGTGGTTCTCTTTGTCCTTTTCTCKAAAATTTGTCCCGTCCCAGATTTTATTCCTTCCACTCCTTTTTGTTTGACCTTTCCTCCTTGCCATGAATCCTTTTCTTCAGCACTCTGCCCAGTTCTTTCCTCCTGTTAAACGAGGTCAGCCCTGTTGTCCATGTCAGCCAGTGTTTCTTATATATTTTGCAATCGCTGGCTATTCTGAGCACTTGCAGCCAATAACCACAGCTGGTCCTCTATGCTGAAGAAACTGAGCTGCTGCCAAGTCAGGGAGAAATGAGTTCTTGCTGACTATCGACATCTAAGACTTCACAAGCTCRCCCTCCACCCCTCTGAGCTCAAAAGCACCACAGTCAAGTCTGAGAAACATTGATTTCATCTCCAACTGTGGCCAATACCAGATGCTTCAAAGAAACAAGACACCCTGTATGGATAAACATGCCAAAATTTGCTGTGATCACATGGACAAAGCCTACAGCTAAAAAAAGATGAAATGTCTCTCCTAGAAACAAGGTCCAAAAGCTGACCCTTCCCTGAAATATATATCAGCAATATCAGTTTTGGAAAGAGCTCCCTCCTTGTGGAGGAAATAAAAGAAAAAAGCTTCACAATACTGCTATTCAGAGACATATCCTAGAAGAGAAGGATTTTGTTCATTTTGTTCGGTGATGACTTACAGCAATGAATCCAACCTGGATTTTCATTTTGAGCTACGAATTTATCTTTCCTGTAGCTTCCATTACTGGGTTTGCCTCTACCGTGCTATTTCTACTACATTATTTGCTTTCTTTCTAAACTAAGAGAACATCTTCTGCTTGTTTTACACATCTAAATCACAAGAAGAAAATACTGTCTTTTCCTTTCCTATCAGTTCACTTATCACCTACCTCTAGATCTCCTTACCTTCTCACATACTTATTTCTTTATAAAAAAGAGGCTACCAGAGCCAAACACAATATTGCAGGCAATGAAGGACAATGCATCACCATCACTTGTATCCTCTGCACTGTTCACAAATTTATGTTTTACATTTTGGTTTTGGTCACTTTTGACTTATCCTCAGACATCCAGGCAAAACAATTGGTAACATTTTGTTATGTTGAAAATCAGTCTTTTAATCTCTTTTTGTCTTTAATTTATGATCCATGATGGCAGCTCTGGTTAGGAKCTTTTATTAACTTTGTGAGAGACTATGTCAAAGGCCTTTACAAGGCCAAATAAATCCTTAATCCACATTAACCCGCTGATCTTAGGTAGAGTTAAATCTCCTCAACATTAAAAAAAAAAAGAAATCTTTATGAATCTAGTTTTCAGACCTTCCTGAGAAAAATCTCAGATGATACTTCAAATAATGTTTTAAAAATACCAAAATTGTTTGTCTTTTCAACTTCATTCCCATTCACTGAATTGCTAAAGGTAACCGAGTGATATCAGCATGARCTGATACTGATGGAGTACTGCATTTGTACATTTTTCAGTATTCATATTTCAGGTATTCTGTTGACTCTTCACACACTATCACTCTCAGAGAAATGGTCTTCACTTCTTCATCTAAAATAACAGAAGATGATATTTCTAGTATTTTCCAGGAGAAGTTATTATTTCCGTACAGAAAGCCAATTATCTACTCTGCCAGGTGCCACAGATGAGAAAAAGGAGTTAGCTGTTTAGCYGTAGCAGAACTCCTGTGTCATCACTGACTCTCTTTGCATCTCTGCTTCTAGTTTCAGTTTCCAACAACATTGAAGATTTCACAACAAAATTCTTTTCCTACCTCAGCTTGATACAGCCTCATTAAATGTTAAAATGCACAGAGGTGGGTCTTCTGTTGTAAATTCTGTGTATTGGCCTTATTTCTTCAGTTGGAACAATAGATAGAGACTGTTAGTAATTCTGCATCCCTGTATCTCAGCCTCTCTCCCACATTTCCAGAAAGGCACTCTGTGAATTTGTTTCAAGGAGCTGAGTTTTGTTCTCTCCCCTTATTTATCTCCTGTCTTTGAGACAAATGAGCAAATGAGTCACAAAAGCAAATTGGTGAAATGAAATGAACAGACAAAATGGAAAAGAAAAAACAGCCGTAAATAAGAAGTCAACTGTCAACACCATGGACGTTTGACCTTTGGCAGCCCCTCTGAGAKGTATTTGGGGCCAAAAGGAAAGATGGGACAAAGAAAAAAATTAACCAGTCTCTTCTGGTGATGGAAAACAGTGGAATTAAATTGCTGGGTGAATTAGCACTGAAAATCAAGTCAAGCTGACAGACCAAACTCTGTCCTTTTGTGATAGTACAGTTACTGTGGTGACAAACACTCTTGCAAAAACTTTCCAAATTCTGCACTCAAGTTTATAGCCCCTACTCTCAGTCAATATTGGTCTGCAAGTACTTTCAGTTCCTGAATCTAAATATATAAAGCATTTAAAGGGTTTAAAAGCAAGTAACAAAATAAACTTCCCAACTTAATGAATCCACTGACACTTGGAGTATTAAAAGAAAAAACAGAATTCATCTCAAATTTTATCAACAATCTGATGTTTTTATCTGCAGCGGAGCCACCACTGACTCTCGTTTTTCATTTCACTACAATATCAGTTTTCAAGCACAGAGATGCCTGTTTTTGACCATGCCTGTTCCCCACTATTTTGCACTTAGGTTACCTACTCAACACCTTCCCTTGGATGACTCGTCATCAGCTACAAACGGCCAAAGCAGAAACCCCAGTGCCCCCACATTACCTGACACTTCTAAAAATTCAGAACACTCCCTTTTACTCTTACTGCCGCTGCTGTAAGCTGCATCACCGAGTCTACCCTCCTTCCAGACATGCACTGTAACACAACTCACAACCGACCTACAAGCTCTTCTCTCTCATCCGCTCCCCTGGGAGGGATCTGTATGTGTTGTGCAATATCCCTCTACCCAAGGGAAAATATCAGCTTTCAAAGTCATCTTTCTTACCCATCTCCCTACTTACAACAGCTTGGCTTTTATCCTCTTACTCCTCCACTGGYTCCCAGTGTTTCAGTAAACAAAACTCAGTATTTCCACTGGGAGCCTAATCTTGTGTCTTACTCTTTCGTTCCTGTTCTGCCAGATGCAGCAGATCAGGCCCCCTGATGCTCCAGAAGTCTCTGAGTTTCCTGCCTCTATAGAAGCACTGAATTCCCTAACCAAGATAAACCTCAATATCTTTTTCTCCTCCAGATCACTGTTCAAAATCCATCTCCATTGTTTTGCCTATAAAAAGAGAAGTCAGGTAATTAATGATGGCTTGGGGCTCAAAAGGGGATTTCTACCAACTCGCAACAGTTAAATAGTGCTCTCAAAATAGACCTATTTTATTACATTGCTCTTCTGAGTTCCTTTTGGGTCACATCTTTCCTTAAATTGTTCATCTTTATACAGCGCTGAATACAGTGGGTCCCATTCTTGATTGGGGCCCCTGGGCACAAAGCATTATAAACAGTAAATAATAATGTTACACGTGTTTAATGTGGATACATTAAGGTGTTTAGAAGAACAAGAATTTTGATTAGATAACATAACAAATGCAGTCAGCTGAAACCGTGTTCCCATTGCCTGCCTACATCGCATTATTAAGTATGTTCTTAACTCATGCTCATTAAATCGAAGGAGTAAAATCCTAAATACTAGACTGTGTSTGTAGACACACATATGAGCACAGATTACTCACATTATCACTCTTATCTTCCCATTGTTTGTTTCCTTAAAAACAATTGCCATAATTGTCTCAAAGGAGCTATGTTAATACAAAGGGAGAGATCCACATGATCGGGAAGAGAAGGGCAAGTAGTCCAAGAGCTAATTTCCATATTAAAATATGATCCTCACTACAGAGGTCAAAAATTCCCACAGTACCAGAAATCATTTGGAGGACTAAGATTCAGGGTGAACCTCACCACCAGCCTCCTGCCTCCCAGGAGCGGCGGTGCCTAATCCCAGACCCTGCCTTCCCCCCAGCCCTGGGCATCCCCAGCCACTGGAGGGAAGAGCCTCCAGGGGCTCAGGGCACCTCCGTGCCAAAGCAGGCTTCCTCCTCTCTGTCTTGGTCACTTTTTGCTGGAAAGAAGAAAAAGGGAGTAACGGCAATAACGGCAGTGCCATGCATCTTTTACATCACAGCCTAAGTCACTTCGAGGGATGAAAGGTTTTATATAGAAGCATCACTACTCTCTCTTCTTAGCTACTATGTTTTTTTAATGCAATAGCCACAGCTACTGCACTTCACGCTCCACTCGCTCCTGCCAGCAAGTGGCCCATGGGCACCAGAGGGAGCTGGGAACAAATTTAGAGCAGCCCTTCCATTCAAGGGCCACCTGAGAAGCACAGCAGGCACATTCCCCCGCTCACATGTCCTGAAAGCCTGATGTCCATGAAGTGGGGGCTCAGGCACCCTTCTCCGCCATAGCAGCAGTGATTTTAATGATATGCATGTCCTTCACCACTCCCAAGCTTATAGCTGACACTCACTCTGCTTCAGCCTTTTACTGGTGCACCTGTATTCAGGACAGATAATGCAAAATGAACTCATAACTGTAAATAAATGCAAAACAAACTCTTAACTGTATGTTTAAGAAGTATGAGCTATTAAAAAAAAAGGCTGAGTACTTCAGATTGTTTTTGTTTTTCTTTAAGTACATACTCAAGTACTTTAGTCATTCACTCTTTCATTTGAAAATATAGCCATGGAGTTTGTCTTTGACATTAGCTAGGGACAGTATTAAGTCTTTTAAGACTAACATTTATAAAATTTAATCAGGAGTATCACTGTGTCCTGTCATTGAGGCTACACCTCACATAAACTTTGTTTTGCACAGTTAGGTTTTCCATAAAAGCCTAACTGCTGACACAATATTTGGGGATCATCTTCCTCAAACAATGAAAACAAAAGACTTTTCAAAGGAGATCGGGAACACGGTCRTTTCGAGAGCTGACATGAGTGCTTTATAACATAACCCAGCTAGAGATAACCGAGTTCACCGAGGTATTGCAGCCCAAGATGGGGAGTCTCTGCTGCAGCTGCGATAGTTAACAGCTCTTATCAGCGCAGACAGGAGCATTTTAACTGCTGAGTAGTAAACATCATCCAGTTCCCCCCCGCCTGCCTCCCTGAATTAAAACTAGGAAAAATAGCCATAGCTACCAGTAAAGTTTTTTCCCATTTCCTGCCCAGCTGCCTATCTTTTCCTGAAAAGAAAAAGAGAAATTATTTGATTTCACCATTGCGCTACAAATGCATTACAGAGTTCCCTTCTGCCTCAGGCATGATACAAGCTTAGCTGAAAAGGAAAGCTATGGAGAATATTATCGCTATGATGAAAAAAAAAAAAGAAAAAGAAAAAAAGCATGAAGAGGGGGAAAGGGGACAACCAATGAGGGCACTCGGCCTCGCATTATCCATCAGCAAAGTAGCCCATCTGCCTGCCACAAGCTATGTCCTTAGCACAAGCCTTCACTGCTGCAGTTAGTAATGCTGCTCTCACACACACAGCCCTGATGGTCAATGCAATCACTTTATTTCTAAGCATTGGCCTTACAGTCTTTTCAAATTTCCACAGAGGAGCCTTCGTAATTTGAGGTGAGATGAAATGCTACTGCTGAAACAGTCTGATAGTAGCATTCAAAGGGCAGTAAATACATGAGCTACACCTGGGGTAGATATTCAAATGCACCAACCACAGAAATAGACTTCGCTTCTGAAGTGTGACATGCCACACTTCAGAAGAAACGAGATTTTGGTATTGCACTTTTGATAAAACCTTGTCAGCTGAGAATGAGAAAAGACAATCAACCCCAGAATCTTTAAAAATCTGTATTATAGATCCCTATTTTCATTTTTCTTATTAACAGTCATTCTATGAGCGGCATCAAAATCTTTCTGAGAGAAGGAGTTAATTGCTCAATGAAGTGATAGAAGCTAAGCATAAAAACTAAAGGCTTACAATGCATATGAAAGATTTGGTAGGCTTGGATTTGAAATGGCTTACATTACTCACAAGTGACAAAACCTCAAGCAAATTTTACAGGTCCTCCTAAGTGTCAATTAGACTGCCATGCCCAAGACACCAATATTTTTTGCATCTCTCCACCAATATAACTGGATTTCCTTAGTGCCACGCGTCTAACAGCACTTCAGAAGAAAATGAAATTGTAACTCTGAAAACAGAACATAACTTAAATAAAACTGTGCAGTTGTGGAAGCAGCTTCTACAGGGAATCTCACTTGATTAATGATCTTCTTGACCAAATGAATTTGGAGCACTAGGTAAAGTGGATTTATACCACTCTGGAAGCTGGACCTTGCTATGACACATGTTGTTAAGCACGGGGCTTTCTTGTAGTTCAATTCATTTTTGAAGTACAGGATTTCCAGCCCACAGCTAGCCCAGATACAAAGCCTACGCACATGCATGGAACAGCTTCATGCACGAGAGGCAATCAGACAAGGCTGCAAAGTTTTTCTGAGAGATTCTGGCTCCGTCTTCCTGTGGATAGCTGGGGACTACTGAGTGCCTCCCTGGAAGAAAAGAGTACCAGCTCATGAGTCAGTCTCCAGCAAGCAGCCCTGACCTGCATGATGACCAAAGATTGGAAACAGGCCTCCTCTGACTCTGCCTTTAATGACTCCATAGAAACTTTATACAGGATGATGCTCCACTGCTTGGTTCCACAGCTTTGCCAGCCCAGGACTCATGTCTCTTAAAAGTATGTTCATGTTAAAAAAAAATCCTACCTATCAGTCATAACTCTCATATGTGCCTGATCAGTGTAGTCAGGCTGGATGCTGTTGATAACTTTCTTAGAACATATTTATTGCCGCAGTCAAACACTTTCATCCATCAGGTAAATAATTTGGATAAATAACTTGGAAAGATGAAGAGCTGTATTAGAAAGCAGAACAGTTTTATGTGAATATATTATTTACTGAATTATTATTATATGTATTACTAAATGAAGAGTAATATATTTTATAATACAGAACATKTAAAGGCCATCATTTTTATTTTATTTTTACCCATGCAGTGGTAATAATGTTAAAGGACTGTCGTTGATCTGAAACGCGGTCACTTCTACGCTTAAAAACAGGAATTAAAACAAATTCATATACCGCGCGCAGTCTATATTTCATCTTGCCACTTTCCATGAGTTTACGACCACGTTTTTCAATTAATTTTTTTCTCTTTCAATGATCACTGTGGAAAAAGACAACAGGGCAAATTGATTAAGGCTCTGTCAGGCCTTGTCACATTTAATAACAGTGAGTTCAGGCATTGCCTGCTAAATCAAACAGATCCCGGCAGTCTGATCCCTACACTTCTCATCCTGCAAACAGGCCTTTGCACAGACAAACCGTGGGGCTTGCAGGGAGCTTGCTAGAGATTTAGGATATAACTAACCATGCAGAGGGGGCAATGAAAACAAAAACGTACAGCAAYGAGAACTCAGGCCAGAAGAAAGGGGGTGCAGGGAAAGAGTGAAAGGATCCCTCCCTCATCACGTCGCTCTAGCAGTCTTACATATCACCTGTAACAATATCAAGAATAAAATAAGGGAGGCAGAAGAAGGATTTTTGAGTTCGTSGCCATTCCTGATCATCACTGTCAAAAGAGGCATTTACACGTAATAAAAAGGTATTTTCTGAAAGGATGATATTACATAGACTGTAAAAGCAAGATGCCCAAGTTAGATTTTAAGATGAAACACTGATCTGTAATAATTTATGTTGCCAGTGATTCCCATACATTTCCACTGAGGGCAGGTTATATCTCAACACAGCTTTAACTACTATTGACTTTGCTTTTAGGTGATCCAAAACCCTGGCTTAAAATTACTGTCTTGAAGTAGTGTTAACCCAAAGGAAAATAAGGCCTTCTAGTCAGAGCGCTTACTGAGTGCCTTAGGCAGCTCAAAGACTGGCTTGACAGGATTCCTCTCCGCTACATTTTGCCTTCTAAAATGTAGGCACACAGTGGATGCTAATGGTCCCTCCACAACTCAGAGAAGGGCAGGGTGGTCTGTGCCCAATGATGACTCATTTTACCCCAAAATAAATGGGATAAACACCTCTCTGAATGTGCTCAGCCTCCCCCCATAAAGAAAATCTCAAGTTGTATCCAACCTCTGGACAGCTAGTTGTAGAAACGGCTAAATTGCAACTTATCCAACTTAGAAAGAGGCTTAAATGAAAGAAAACCAACAAAAAAGACAGTCTTACAGAAAAGGAGGAACAGCTATATAGGGAATCAAAAAGATATTGGTATAACTGTTAAAAAAAAGGAAAAAGAATAAAGGATGGGAGCAACTCAAAGGAAAGAAATCATARTTTATCACATTTGCATATATTTTCTAAGATAACTTGAAGCTCTCAAAAACTGAAACTCCAAATGGATGCCTCAGGAGGCTTCTTCATCACGGATAATTTATCCCCTCAAGGAATACAGTACCAGATTTATGCATAGTCTTATGCAATACTTTAACTAAAGCGTATAGACAATGTCCTCAAAATTTATTGCTGGGTGAGAAAACAGACCTGCATGTCTATCTTCTACCCAGTTCTGAATGCAATGTGAATTAAATTTTCACATTTTCATATCTGCTGTCCCATTTAACACAGGCTGCAGTACTTTACTCAGAAATACCTTCATTATCTTCTTATCCCTTCCTTATCACAACAGGTAATGGCAGTGAGACAGTGAAAAACTTTCTACTGACTATGATCAAAGCTGAATTAGATCATAGTCCAGTATTTTGCTTTCCAGTCACTTATTACACAATCTCTGGATTCTGGCAGCAAAAGCCCACATATTTTTTGTTTGTTTGTTTTAGTCTAAAATATCAGAAATCTATAGAACTATTTGTTATAAAAGGCTATTTCAAAAATAGTATTCATATGCGCATACCTTTCAGATATGCATTCAGTGAACAATATGCATTCCCTACACTAGAGGACACAAAAACAGGCCTCATGTAAAAACATCATGATGAAGCCCAGTCCCTCTAAATCAAGTTTATATGTAAAAAACATAAATGCATTGGAATAAATCAGTAGTTTAACTAGAATATTGTTTCCAGCTTTGGCCATTATTGAATGCTTCCAAGGAAAAAAATAAACTACTCAAAGTGGGAATAATTGTGAACCAATATGTCACTGAGTGATATTTTTCCCCCAACTCATTAGTCCATCCCTGAAGCATGAAAAAAAAGATAATCCTTGTATTCTTTCTTGCACAAGATTAGTTGTTTTAGTTGCAGTTAACCTTCTTGGATCACAATAACTGTTTCAATATTCAACATTCAGAGACAAGTAGATCTCCAGACTAGGCTGTTTTTTGGTATAAAAAACACTTCCCTTCTGAAAAACTCTCATGGAAGTGGAGTGTCACTTAGTATTCTAGAATCCACACTCATGCATAATTTTGGTCATAGAGAATCCTTACGAACAAAAGCAAGATAACAAACACTCTGCCGTACTACTCTTACAGGAGAAAGGACTCCCTTGTTTTGTCAAGGACTGGGCAAGTGTGAGACTGAAATATCTAGAAATGCAAGGAACAGCATAAACTATTTCACACATTCTTAACATTTACACATCCATTTTATTTACAGGCTAAAGGAAAAAAATCACAAGGGGGAAATGTTATGCTGCAGAAAAATAAAGTATATTTGTATTTATGGATAGAACATCAAGATCATCAGCACGGTATATAAATGATACCACAGAAGAATAGGATTGTTTTCCCCCAGTATATTTCTGAAAAGTGTCACCTCCACATATTTGATTAAATAAATTGCCTACAATCTTAGTCTTTTGGATGATCTCCTACATCTAATTGTAATCCTAACAGACCTATGGCACCATAGCCTTTGTTGCTATAAATCTTACTGATGACAACACATCTACAGCTTTTTTGTTTCATACCCCAAGCACAGCAAATTGTCAGATCAGTTCATGAAGAAGTGGCAGGCTATTGTTCTTCCCTGCATTTGTGAATGCATCATTAATACTAATTTAATACCCATAACATTTTAGTGGCTTCGATTAGGTAGAGAAATCTTGCTGCAGTATGTAAGGGACAATAGTATGCCATCATCATTTCATAGAACATAAGTGAACGTTCACAAAAATTCAATCACTATTTTCTTCAGTGGAAACTAGAAAAAAAAACTTGAAACTCCATTAAAAGCAATCCTTTCTAGCCCTCCTTTAAGGATAAATATTTTTGTTTTGAAGCAGAACAAGTAAATTATTTATGTCAGTCTAAACAGAGTGGTACATTAATCCATGGTTCTGTAATTTCTGCCCAGATTCAGCTGACTGTAGGCTATAAAAATACTCAAGGGAAGTTAGTTTCATTTGGATTAGCACRCGTATTAGTGTATAATAACTCACAATATGTAAGGATCTCACACTGGGACCAAAAGAATGCCTTTTAATAAAAGAGATCTGGATTGCAATGAAGCCATGAGAATTCCTAGTCAATGGTGTATGAAATACAATTTTTAAGTTGGTTATTCCATAACCTACCTTTCAATATCAGTTTAGGAAAAAAAAAAAAAAAAAAAAAAAAAAAAAAAAAAACTTTGCTATCATAATGCAAATCTACTGCGAGAAGTGAGAAAATGGCTAATAGAGTAACAGATTGTTTTTTTTTAATAGGGCCAGAAGCAGGAAACGCCCTAATTTAACACATTAAATGAATGAGCTTTAAACAGAAATTTAGAGCTAAACTTTCAGCAAAGTGTTTTCTGAGGACCCTGGTGGGGTAGTCACTTCATCTTTAAGGCCCATTGCTTTTTCCTAGGTCAAAAAACACTGAGAAGAGGGAGATGGAGTAGGAAGATGTTTCAGGGGTTAAAGGGCTGCTAATGTCCAGAGGAAGTGACAGAATTCTAGTGTTGTTGCAACTGGCATGGAAAAATGAATGAATTAATAATGAAAAGAGAGAAGAGAAGAGAAGAGAAGAGAAGAGAAGAGAAGAGAAGAGAAGAGAAGAGAAGAGAAGAGAAGAGAAGAGAAGAGAAGAGAAGAGAAGAGA
>NW_028185228.1:1393413-1475713 GCF_003343005.1 Rhea americana | reverse complement strand
AAGAGAAGAGAAATTTCCCTGATAAAGGGCTTTGAGAATAGGTAGATGTAAATTTATTTCTGCCTTCCCATTGAATGAGGTGTGTTAAGCTCTGCTTATACAATCCATCCCTTTCTCTTCACCTGCCCCCCAGACCACTACACACCCACATATTCAGTTTAAAAAGTGGAGTTTTCAGAATGAGGATGGCATTCTAGTGCTATAAGTAAAATTCAAATATACAATAAAAGCGCAGAAATTCAATATGATTAATTTGGAGCTTACCTATCACACACATACCTTCAATCTGTTGCAYTTGTTACAGGTTTCTGTTCATAAAACATGCAAGTTTTTCTCATGAATGCCTCTCAGCTTGAAAAGGTGATCCTACAGGCAGCTTCTGTTGTCATAAGGGTGGACATATTTTCAGGTCCTGATGTGTTATTCCAATACATGTAGGTAGTCCTTCATGCCCAGACTGATTTCCTGTTCCTTCAAAAGGGCTCCTTCAAGTGGCTGCAGGAATATATCTTCCCTCCTCAGAAAGCAGAGGCAGCCTCTTAGCATTTCCTTGCGAGTCAAATCCAACACAGGAGCCTTTAGGGTTTTCAAGGCACAACTGAAACTTCCTCACTAAGAGGCTCTGGTGGACACGGTATTTACAGCATCTTGTTTGTATGAGTAATGTAAACCATGAGGGTGATTTTTGTGCACTCTGAAAAGCAGGTGCATCATGCTACCATGTATTCAAACTGTCCAGAGGGCTTTCAGATAAAATTTTTCTTAGCGTACAAGCACAAAATGATTTTTTTTCCTAGCTGCTAGCTCCAAAAACTTCAACTGAAAGTTCATCTGAAAGTCAAGCCAGGCTCCCGTTTATTGCATATTGCAAAGATTTTGTGAGCCAAACTGCACTCTAAATTACAGGTACGAAACTGCATTTGTCCTCAAGGTCTTCATTTCTGCCTTGGCAATTTGTCCTTGTAACTGAAGCTCAGTTAACAATTGTTGATAATGTACAAGCCAGATGGAATCCATTTTGCCTCCCTATAACTATAGGTTTTGTGATTTGAGCAGGAGTAAAGCTATAATAAAACCTTTTTATCAAMGAGAGTGATAACCATCAGTGCTGGGTCAGAAAATGTCATTTCTATTCTTATTTCCCAGATACCAACTGCTGTTAGGATACAGCTCTAGGGACTAGCAAGAACTAATTACATAATGAAGGTGGTCTTCACAAATAATTTCTAATAAATATTTGAAAATACTGTGAAATAGTTGCTTTGGAAAAATATTGTCTTTCACGTGTGATCTCTGGTACACACTAAAAATAAGCAGAAAAATCCTGCTATTAACTTCCATATAATCATTTTGGAGGAGAGGAACATAACACTGACACCCAACATCTGGTAGCTGTGAGATAACAGCATGTTTCAAGTATGCAGAGGAGCATGAGGGAGCTTTAGTTCTTAACAAAGCCACAGTTGTACTGGTCTATTTGAAGTCACTGCTAAAGGGACTGAAGTGGTCCTGATGGGTTGCTGTAAATCTATATGTCTCATGAAAATCTGTTGTTACTTTGGGTAAATCCCTAGCACTCTTTAGCCTACGTGACCTTTCTAATACTGAGACATGTAAAGTGATAGACAGATTACTTCGATTTCTCCTCCATCAATGACTACAATATTCCTTTGGAGTTACTCTCTATTAGGAAACACACACAGAGATCAATACTCGGATCTTTATCTGTTTCAGCTTTATTTGCTTATTCCCCACTGTGCTTTCTGTGGGAGAACGATATCTAGTACTTTCTGTTTTACAGGATTTTGAACAGCACCAAGATGATAGTTCAGAATAACAGTTTGCTTGAATACTAAACTCATGTGCATGTAGAGCTAAAATTAAGATTTAAAATTGCTTTATTGGTAGAGAAAGAAAATAAATTCTCAGTCTTTTCCTCAGATGTTATCTCATACTTTTCTGCTGGCTGTATATAAGGTAAGAAATCTCATGCTTTGCTTTAAATCTCCATAACAGTCTCTGTGGTAGCACTTTACACCAGCCTTCGAACTCACAAGCAAAGGATAACTAAGCTGTGAAGTAAGGAGAATGCTACAGACAGATGTTCACAAATTAGCGTGCGTAGAGGACATCACAGCTCCTCTCCCTGCCTCAGGGTTGCAATCCCTTCRCTGGATGCTGTTGTCCCTAAGGTCTGCCAGCAGAAGGGATGGTAAGATAGCTTCAGGCAAAGTTAGTAAGGTATCTTCAGCAGATGCAGATGGCACCTCACCTCCTCAGGGAGCAGACTTGCAAAAGCAGAGCCCTTCTTGTCACTGGAGGCTGACGAGAAACAAGAGGCAGCAGCATCTCCCAGCAGCTCCATTTGATCCAGTGTAAGTACAGACAGGAGAAGGCCAGCCGGAGACATTTAGGTATTTCGTTTGGCTTTCAAGTCACCACAAGCAGGTGCAGAGAGACCTGAGCTTTATCACCTACGACCTAAACTGAGTCTACATGAGAGCAACCTGCATTCTCAGGCAGTACATGCCTGCAAGAGGACGTACGAGCCCAAGCACAGAACTGTGCCAATGCAGCTTGGAGGACAGCCCTGTCTCACACATGTGTGTAATTACAACCTAAACACTTCCAAATCTTATTTTGAGTTTTCATGAGAGCAGAGATATGTACTTGTGGCAAAGGCAGAAGAATGAAGATAGCTGAGCACTATTCTCAGCCCTTCCATGCTTTCTCATGCGCCCTGAGACATCACAACAGATCTCCTTGTCTTATTCTTCAGTCTTTCTAGGAGCAAGAAGTGCTCTTGCTTTCTCAGGGGTTTTACAAGCCTTAGTTTCTCTAGTGGMGGATTTGCATTAAAATTCATTCTTCCAACATGCCTAGCAGGCTGTGCGTGATTTAGCTTGCACACTTCAGAGGGACTTTCATGCCTTTAAAGGTAAGCATGCGTTCAAAAAACATTTTTGGATCAGGATTAGAGTGCTCACCACCAGATGGCACCCATAGGTGGCCAGTTTTATTTTTTTTATTGTGTGCTTTTATGATTTTTCTTGTGCACTAGCAACTAGACATGAGAATAATACATGCAACCATACTGGCAGCTGTGACAGAGTTATTCTTTTGTCAGTTTAAGGCAGTCTAACATTTAAAAATAGATGATTTAATATTTTTATCTGAATAATCATGTGAAAGCAGGCATATCTGTAGCACTGCATGCAAGTAAGACTATTACCACATTCCCACTTCTGCTTAGGCTCATTACTCTGCTACATATTGCTGTGCTCCAGATTAAATTTCTCTGCATGCACTCTCAAATCCTAGCACTGTGGACTGAAATGGAAAGATCTCACAGCACCAATAACACAGGCACCAACACGAGATATCGTAACCGCTTACTGTGTATCGCATCAGTGAGAGACACAGGTTAATAAGGAGGTCTGGACGCAATATCTGCAGCAGCTCCTTCTGAGAACATACCGACAAATCAYGTCAGTCTGTACACTGTTAAGCTGTTACCGTGTCAGTAATACAAACTCCGACTTAATGTGCACGTTTCCAAGGCCAGATGCCACTCTGCTAGCATCAGAGGTGTTCTCAGGCATACAGGAAGCCTCAGTCACACAGAAATAGCTTTTAACATCTTAAAGTTAATCCAAACTATTGTCCAATAAACTGGGAGGCCACTAATCCCCCAGGTTTGCATGCTTCTGGAGAGTTAGTCTGGCTCAAAATAGAACCTTACACTCTGAGCCTCTGAAACTATTAGAGCCTCAAAACGTATATCTTTGCATTCATATGTGCTAGTCATGTAGCCTTAATATTGTATGGCAATTTCCTCAGTCAACTGGCAACAAGCCACCATCCTGTCTTATATTGAGTCACATAATGAAGGCATATGAATAGATGGTACTTAAAAAGAGAATTAACAGTACAAAATGAATGTTATGTTTTGTCCTAATAAGCTAGGAAGCATTCAGATCTCCAGAAAATTGTATGACACTCCATACTCTWTGGCACATTCATACTCCTAGCATGACAACTCTCTTATAACAGCTTTGGTACCTCTATCTCCCATTTCAATAGTTTCTCCTGCCCGAAACCTTCATTTAGGCCACTATTAGAATTATATAAGCACAGTTAAACTACTATCCAGTTTTCAGGCTTCTTTATCCAGGTTGATATTAAACAGGTTCCATTAGGAAAGATAGGTTCAGATATGGAAATACATATGCACACACACASAGAGATTTAATAGTTAACAAAAGATTAAAGTCATTCGAATAAAACTTTCAGTAAAACCCTCAATAAAGTTCAATATAGATAAATGCAGAATAATGCAAGTGGGGAAAACAATCTAAGTCTTACATCTGTAGTAATAGACTCAGAGCTGACTACCAACTGGACTGAGATTGTGATTTTATATAATCACTCAAAAAAAAAAAATCAGCATGACACTGAGCAGGAGACAAAAAAGCAAACCAGATGTTAAGAATCATTAGAGAAGTAATAGGGAACTAAACCAAAACATTGTTATGTTACCATACAGATGTCTTCAAGAATACCAGGTGGTGTTCTCGTCCCCCTCCCCATATCAAAAAGAGGCTGGGAAAAGATAACCCAGAATGAAAATAACACTTACAGAATGGCTTCCACACAAGGAACAATCAAAATTACTAGTCTTTGATCTGGAGTCCATATAGGGGGATTACAGTAGAGATCTACAAACCTGTAAAAGATGGACAAGGAACAAGGGTCTATTCTCTTTCCAGTACAAGAGCCAGAGGTCACCAGATGAGGCTAGCAGGTGGCAGGTTAAAAGTAACTGCATCAGAAACCTTCTCTGTGAAAGGGCAGTAAAGCTGTGGAGGTCTGTGCAGCAGAATGCACAAAACTAAAAAGCTCACGGGGGCTTACAGAGCAACTGGACACAGAAGAAACCTCCAGGGGCACCACGTGGCTCAAGAAGTGCACGAGCCAGAACAGGTTGAGAGCATAATCTGGGTAACTATCACTTTGTTCTCACTCTGTTTTCACATACATACCTGAACCTTACTGTGCCACTAAGGCAGGTCTTCCCCCACTCCCATCTTAAAAGGATTACAAAAAGTACTTTTTTGGTTTGACCTGTGTTAGTAAGGACAGAGTGGTTTCTGATTTAAAGATTCATTTGCAGTAGCTCAAAAAAGATAACCTAAAATGGGGGTGTGACATGTTTAACCAAAAAAAAGAATATCCAAGAAAGTAAATGAAGAGCTCCAAGGAAGAATCAGAAAGCAGAATTGTTATCAATAGCGCTAGGCCAAGGAAGCATATAACTTAATGGAAACATAGCTTTTCTTTGAGGAGAGAACAGAAAATTGAAAGAGAACTTCAGCTCCTTAGTTCTTCCAAAAATATCTGAAAAAAACACAGTTAAACAGGTGCAAACAAAGCCTGTGCCTGAAGGCCTCTCAGATCAATAGTTGTCAAGAAACTGAAATGGCCCATCTAACTCATTAAGCTGTTAAGCCCCAAGCTYTTACATAGCCCTACCAACCAGCAACCACTGCAACCACTACTCCTGGCTCACATACTGCCTTTATGCCTAGGGCCTCCCAAATGCCACAGGTAAGTTTGCATCACATGCACTTAAAACAATAAATTGCCTTCCTCTTGCCTTATCACAGCTACAGAAAGCACAGAGAAAAGCTCTGTGTTCTCCAGCCCACTGCACTGAAGAGACACTTACCTGGGAAGAAGGAAGACTCCTGGAGGCAGATGAAAGAAGCTAGCTGTGATTGCTGATTGATAAACAGACATCACCCTAAATCACATTAATTAGTTTAAATTGGAGTCTCACATAATGCTACACAGTGGAAGGAATGCAGTGCTGCAGTGCACAGTGAGTGGGAAATTGCAGATAATTGCTTGTGGGCATTTTTTCCTATCCTGTTTGTCATAGATCTGAATAGATGAAAAGTGTTACAACTGAATGCAACTGAGCCGCAAGGCTGATACTCTCAGAAACGAAAGTATAAACTATGGTACAGGAAGGAGTATGAATGGGGAAAAAAGTAAAATAGGAAAGATGAAAGAGCTCAATAAAGTCAAGAGAAGGACTAGGACCTGGTGGTCTACAACAAGCCTGAAGACTGACTGTGGCGTGTACAGAACAGCAACTTAGATGAGTTTGCAGGTTTAGAGACCTTTTATTTATTTGTGTTTTGACATTGATTTAAACTACTTTTGCAATGACTATATTTCATACAATGACCATTTAAAGGTGGTAAAATGGATTTTCCTTTCCCATTTTCTCTTCTGATTAAGTTGGAAGGTATCAAGGCAGAAAGTTAGAGTGAAATAAGTTTGGATTTGAATTATAAGCACAAAAGCTACTCTATGCTGTTCCTGGGCTTTTCCTACACTAAGAGCCTTGAGGGAGTAGTGCAGTTCAGACTACACAAATGAGTTCTGAGTGTAGGATGAAGCATCCCTTTGGAGAGCTAATTGAGAAAAGTAATGCTACAACAGCTGTTCAAGGCCAGAATTGAACTGGAGACTGTTTAGCCAAACCAGTTGTTGATACAACAGCTAATATCCAAATCAGCTTGTGAGCCAGCCTCTGGCACTCCCTGCTTTCTGCCTTGCTCGAGTTCAAACCGAGGAGCCCCAGGTCCCTGTGCAGGGAATTCAAATCTCTGCAGGTCATTCCCTGTGCTCCGACCGCGTTCTCCCTGGACAYAAACCAGCTGATTCCGAAAACAGAGCACAGCTGGGTTATTCTCTGCATATAGAGGAGTCCTCAAGTGAGTCTCAACCCCCTAATTCTTATATATAGACTGACATATGAATGGTTGAGAGATAACAATTATTGTCAGACCATATATAGCTAGCTGGAAATTGTTTGAAAAAGAGGCATAAACCTATGCATATATTTAGAGACTTAGTTGCTCAGTTAGGTGCCTGCAAAGCCTGCAAACTAGGTGCTGTTGCTTGTATTAATTTAAATCTCTTTTAACACATTAGCACTAACAGTCTGTGAGAGAATGAGCATCTTCCCTTGTTTTCAACACAGCCGGAGGAGTTATCTAAGTCAAATCAGAATAATGAGGGCATCTTGTCTGTAAATTTTATTGTTAAAAGATGTTGATGGATAGGCAAAACAGAAAACAGTGGGAAAAGGAAGACTACTATTCCACATATGAATGACTTTTTCCAGGATCAGGATTAAAGTCCTTCCATATTACGGTGACGTGTAATGCCATGTCCATCTGAAAATAAATGGTGTAACCCACATCAGATTAAATGATCTTTAAATTTTCTGTATGAATTGGATCAGATTTGTTGCAGAATTCACTGACACAAGCAATGAACTCTAAAATGCTCTTTTCATCCGGACATTATTCAGAGAAGAACAGCACTCAAATTATTTCCACTGATAGGGCCAACTTAAATGTCAAAARTACAAAGATGCATAAGAGTACCTGAGGTCATATCACTTCCTTTCATTTTGATAATCTACTATCTTAATGATGTAGGTAGCAGCTATTTTAAGAACAGAATATATACGTTTCCATCTATGCCTTTCCAAAACTTTCTTTACTGCTCCTGACAGTCTTTGCAATGCTCTCCACAAACCATAAACGGAATTAATTGATTGTAGGCTGTATTAAACCGCTCCAGCAGGGGACATCACATGTACAGCTGTCAGCTGCAAAACTCCGTTCTGTCCCTCAGAGCTTTGTCTTTCACGTTTACATTATGCTGCACCTGGAAGACATTTTTCACCATTACAAGACGCACATAAACAGTAGCTCGAAAGCATAAATAAACATACAGAGAGGCTACTCATTAAGACCCAAGCATTGATTACAGAAAGTCCTCAGCACCAGACAGCACTTGGCATACAGCAAAGGATGACTTTTTTTTTATTTGATCTATGTTATTAACTCTTTGAAAGTTTGCAAGTCTCCTGYCTGAAATTAGTTAAATCCAGAATTTTCCCTTCTCTAACTCCTCCACCTACACTGAATGTTAACTGCTTGATGACTGGATCTGTTCCTCTTGAGAAGGTGGTGATCATTTAATCTATCGTGTACAAATGCATCACTCCTCATTCTGCCCAGGGGACTCTGCTGACACCATTTCCATATGTAAGTTAGCACTGCAGAGTATCAAAGTCTCCCGTTCATTCAGCTGTCGAAAATTTATGGCTGTAACTCCGACAGATTCCACCTGCTGTCAGAAACAGACAGCAGTGAATGAATGGCAGTGGGCAACATTTTTTTTCTTTTTTTTCCTTGGATGCTGACAATCATCAAAACTAAAATCATAACTGTGTTAGTCTGGAGCTTCTAGAAGTCTACTGAAACCTCTTTAGAAGAGTGCTTAAGAGGTCAGGAGCAACCAGCTGCCTATGGACCTGATCCCATAATAACAGGGGAACAAAACCATGAGTAAATAAACAAGAAAAATGTTTTAAACAAATAATAAAACTCTCCAAGAAAGGAACAGAACTCCAGACTAGAACTTTATTCTACCCTGTCTAGTTCATGAATTTTGGCACTATTTTATGAAGTACCCCATCTCCTGAGTCAGTACTAAAGACTCATTTAAACTAATATCGTTCATTAGACTGTGGGTAAAAGCTGATGAAAGCTTATTATTTCAGGAGACTAGTCTAAATACTTTCATACAGAGATTGTTTCTTTTTCTACTATAACCTGCCTTGAGCGTAAAAATTGATTTTTCATCACTTTGTTCTAAATCTTCAATACATACCTTTTTATTTTGTTGTTGTAGTTATTCTGAAACTGTGTTATTTTAAAAAATACAAAACCTAATTTACTTTTTAAATCACTGTGACTTTAAACACAGAGATATTTTCTAAAGTTGGTTATATTTCAATGTTTCCTATCTTAACTCAATCTATTCACTTAAAAATTGTCATGTTCAACGCTACACCTAGTTCGTATTTTTCAAAGTGCTTCAGACACTCTGCAACTTTTAAGTATGTCACACTTGCTAATATGGCACATTTCTATTACATAATTCTTAACCCCTTTGCGTATCACTACCCAGCTGTCCAAAAGCCACGCTTCAGCTCAGCTCGAACTGCGCATGCATTGCTGCATTCAAGGTGGTAAGAAGTTACCTCAACTGGCTTTTAAATATGAGTCAGTACTGTTATTTCCCTTCTCTAGATGATGAAACACAGTCAGAGGGTGCCGTTTCACAACTGGTTAAGCCCAGGTAAATTCATGCTACCTGTGAATGGAGGCCTCTTTCATTTCTCTTCTCACTCCAGGTCACGTATTCCTGGGCTCTTCCCTGTATGTGAGAGCTCACAGGGGCATAGAGAGAGGCAGCAAACTCATCTGACTAAAAAAAATCTAGAAAAGAATTGAGAGTACACAAAAATTAAGACAGGAAATATCATTTAGCATGTGTTAGTGTTTGGCACAACGAAATCTCCAAGTGATACAAGTTCCCCAAGGGCTGAGAGCGCACAAACCGGATCCCATGATGCACACCCTATGCACAGAGCAGCTGTGTCCGGGCTTGTATATCGGCTGTACTATACAAACATTACCAAAGCATGAATGTTTAATAATGCAGTGAGACAATGTGATTGATATGACTAGAAAGCAAATCCAGTCATGTATTGACTGCACTGTTCCACTTCCCCTGCAGCCTAACTCTGATTCTTAATGAAACAAAAGGAGTTCATTAAATTCATGCTGACAAAAAACAAAGCAGCTTTTTCTAGGAACCATCTGTAAAGGCTAGTCGGATTAGAGCAACAGTAAGCCAACACCTTTATACGGAAAATATGTGATGATGTAATGCGGTCATCCCAAATGCACGGTCATAAAAACTTTATAGCGCACCACACTCTGTAAGGCGCTATAAAGATTTTACGCACATGCATTTGGGATGAGTGCTTTGCTCACAAGTGGTGGAGCCACAAGTGAGTTATGCAAGTCTTGGCAGACAAGTGGCACAGACCATCAACGTTTTTATAGCACCCCACACCAACTCATGCAATAACTGGGGGGACGGACCTTTTCAGTCCCCCCCCCCCTTTTTGGGGGGGGTCTATTTTGGAAGTGTAGCGGTTAGAAGCAATGTTGTATGAGGAATAGCAGAACTCATTTCCATCCACAATGCCATACAGCAGCCATTTATGTAATGAAGTTCAGTCAATTCCATCTGTACAGCTGAAATGTGATTTACAGACTCTTGAACTATTGCCATCAACACAGAGGTGATGGACATGTGCTCAGGAGAGGTAAGGAAGACTACAGTGGCCCCTATCCTGGCAGACAAATCCCTCTTCTCCCATAGTTTCTTGCACCTCTGTAAGAACATTGCAAAATGGAGCTGAAATCATTCCTCTGCTTTCCTTTTGATAATCTCTGTGCTTTCGTTTGAGGGGGAAGCGGAGGTGGCTTTCTTGTTTGTTTGTTTGCATATCATGTCATCCACCCAATACAAAGCGTGCTCACCATGACAAGTTTGAGCTCCATGGCTACCCTGTGACTTTGATAGAAGTCAGTTAATCTCTGACACCTCTCCCACCTTCCACTGGGCAATGTTGTCAATGAGGCACTTCCTGCAAGCACTAGTTAAAAGGAGGTGCTACAAAACATACCCAGGAATTATTATTTCAGACATTACAGGGGAAACAGGGGAGCTGCTGTCCTCAAGGAACTACTGGGGAAGTTAGCCAGCCTGGAGGCCACCATGGAGGGACTGCAGCTGGTTAATTGAAGCAAGAAAAACTGAACCTCTAGAATTCAAAACAAGCATGATTTACTGAGATAGCTTCATCTTTTATTCTATGCTTTTATGTTGTATTTGTCTCTTTTGTGTCCAAGTAGACTGGGGGGTTTCTCTGTGGGCCAGAATTCAGGTTGCATTTTGCTGTTCCACATGCCCTTAAGTATATGCAATTTCTCAGAGAACTACTCAATGTATATTAGCCAATCTGGTCATCCTGAATGGGGAAAATCAGCAGCCAGATGAGGGCTACTTAAGTCTTTGTTCAAAAGGGAACTTATTTGATTTTTAAGAGCTCTTTATTCTCTGTTTCATGCTATCTGGTCAAATTATTGACCAATAAAGAAGGAGTATTTTGAATTGCATACAGTTCCCATCGTATCACTCTTTTTGACTGCTGAAGTAATCCTGCAGGAATCTGCTGCCAATTTCACTCTTTTTGAATACTGGGACTTCAGTTTGTGAAAACAACTATCTTGAAAAGGATGTTGCAGCATACATGTTTTTGCCACATGTGTAACATATGTGTTGCTGTACATGTATATGTATAAAGCGTATTTTAGTACTTCATGTAAGGAAATAAAGTGCAGGACAGATTGAACACCAAATGTTCTTCAACCCACAGAGAGAGGGGAGGGTGTATTCATCAAATGGGATGTATATTTTAAGACAAGATTGGAGGGGACTGCAAAAGAATAAAAAAGTGTACAAAAGAATAAGAATAACAGGAAACACAAGACTGAGTAGTTTTGCTGAGCGAGAATAATATATGCAAAATATGAAAGAAAGCAAAGAAAATTAGTTAAGAATGTGTCATATGGAAAGTGGGCTTATTCTTCCTTGGTGTAATTTTGGTCTGAAAAATGCTATGCAAAAAAATGTGACATTTTCCCACACAGACCTGCTCTCTATGTATTCCATTTTAGAGACAAAAGATATAAAAACTCCTGCTTATCACCTCTCTTCACATACCAAAAGTGGCAAAGATACAGGGAACTGATTTATATTTCCTTTTGCCATGCATCAACAGAACTGCTTAATAGGTTCCAGTCACCTGAACAAAACTGTGGAAACCACGAGGCTTTACAGGTGGCACTGAACACCTAGATCAAAGACAGCAGGCTTGCTGTGGTGTAACTGAGGGCTTAACATGGCCCACAGAGAACTTCATTACTGGCAATTACATGGGAGAAAGAAAGAATCCAGTGTCAACTTCAAGTCCAGGCTGAGTTCACAGGGGCTGGCAGGCAGGAAAAGAAATTAAGCATCTTTTTCACTGCACACTGAAAACATTTGATATGGAAATCATTAAGAGATGATAGGGACAGAACCCCACAATGCCATTTTTAGAGTCATTTTTCAGAGCAGAACTGCACTTTAAACTGCTGCCAGATAATCAAAGGCTTTGGGAGCATCATATGATACTACTACTACCTGATGCTGTTGCCTTTCTGCCGGAGACCATCAATTTCTGTCACCAAACAGAAAAGGGGGAAAAACAACCAAACAGAAGAAAACAGATGAAAAGATGAAACAATTGCTCTCTTTTCACCTCATGTCATGATCTGCAACACACAGTCAGCATCTGACTTCACAAAAATAAGGTTAGTGACATCCAGAGCCACCCAGACCAGCAACATGTAGCTCACTGATTGCTTTGGGAGGTGTTCCTGAAAACTGTGCATGCATCTTGCACAACACTGAAACGGACACTTCATGCCTTCACCTTGGACACTTTCCCAGCTGAGTAATCTTCTTTCCTAACAGCCTGAAAGTTTCAGCACTGGGAGACATCTCAATTAGAGAAAAAAAAAAGTAGTGTTGCCAGGGGAGGTCCATTAATAACTAGCTATACAGCTTTCAGAGCTGTCAGTCTCATGGTGTTTGTGTATGGGCTGTCTTATTTAGGCAGCAGAGCCTAGGGCAAAAATGGGGAGCCTCTTTCATTCATTCTGGCCCTAGCAGTACTTAAAACAGCTTGACTAGGGGAGCCAACACACAGGCGAAGGGAATAAGATGGTATTTAAAAACACAATGGGAGGGCAAAGAAGTCTTTCAGGGAAGCCAGGCTCTCTCCTATGCGCAGAAAACCTTTCCTTCCTCTCCAAGACTGTCAGTGGGTTCTGCTCTGCTGCTTTAAGGGGGAGCTATCCAGCTCCGCTCGCAATGAAGCATGAGATTAGATTAGACAAAATATTCACATGCCATTTCAGAAATCTTTTTTCTAACGCATTTCTATATTGCAATGACACTGACTCTGTGTGAAGAAGGCTGCTGGTCAGAAATCACAGGGTGCTTTCAGAAGCTAGGAATTGCAAGTGCCTGAAACCTAGTCAGAAGTAAAGGGTGTGATGAACTACCTGATGTAGAATGGTGCCTGCTACTCCTGGAGATGAAACCAAAGAGCCTGATTTGGGTTGCATTTCTACCTTAGGACAGCTTGAGTGCATTAGTCACCCTCAGGGGGGAAAGAAAAAGAAAAAAAAAACTTTTTAGGTGTGCAGACAAGGCCACAGAAAGGGAGCAGAGATATAATATTGAAGTCACAATCATATATGAGAGCTCCTTCTACAGCAATGAGTGTGGTGGTAAGTCAGTCATCTCTAGGTGTCCAAACATGCAATACTGGGAGGTGAGAGCATTGGGTATGCCACCTCCACGAGTCTTAAACCCACTACCACCTTTCTGTTTTTTAAGTATTTGCATTAGAAGACTGCTCCAACTAGGCCTACTTGGTTCAAAAAATATATATATCAAATACTCTTGGCTCATTACTATGCTTTTATTAACACACAACTCAATATGGAGCACCCCTGGCTTGCCATTGTATAGTCAACAGTTTAAAACTTCCACTAGGAGACTGCAAATACTATAAAATAGATCGGACAAGTTAAGCATGACACTTTAAATGACTGACTATTTCCCATAAAAGATGTGTTAAGTGCTTCAATTGTTCAAGCCCCATCCTCTGTCATCAGAGTGCTGATGAAAACTAAAGGTCTCAGTTCTGCAATGGGATTGCCGGTGCTCAGTGCAAGGTTTTCTTGAAGTTCAAGGGTGGACAGATTACTAACTCACAGTACAGACCTTTCCATTAATCTAGTATATTATCTTAAGCTGATAATTTTTCCAGTTATGTCTTACTCACCTTCCTAAATGAGAAAGGGTTTGTCTGACATTATCTTTGCCATTTAAAAATATGCACTTGAAGAAAAACAACTAATAGAATAAAGAAGGGGAGAATCTGTGAAATTCAAATTTGGAAACTTCTATAGCTATTCCCATTAATCTAGTGATTTAAATCAATGTTTTTTACTCACCCCCAAAATAAATTCAAATTAAAATAGCACCAAACTGACTTGAGTAGATGTAACAACCCCTGTGTTCTAGCTTTTCCTTGTAAGTAACAGGGAACTGGAAAAGATTATGAAGATGGGAGAGTTAACTCTGTGTTGCCAAGCTGTGTGATGACACAGTTAGGACACAATTGCATCCCAGCATTTCAAATTAACCTGTGAAATACAGATCTTACCTTGAGTCCAGATTTAGAAAGGGGCTGGTTTGGAATCTCTTGTCTCTGTTTTGGAGAGCACAGAGCAGAAAGGGTTATGGAGGATGAGAACATATAATTAAGAAAATCAGGCTAATATTTAAAGAGGATCAAATGAAAGCTATTCACAAAATTCTTCTGTCCATGGAATATCCCTGAAAAGGAAGTAGTAGAAGTCCTATTATTTGAGACAGTTAATCTGTTCGAGACTAATGTTTGAGAGAAATAATCTTACACTGGCAGAATGATGGGCTACATGAACAAAAGTTTCTCCCTTTGCTATGTGCAATTTTTTTCCTTCTGCACACTAACASATATGTCTTAACCTTTCGGTTGGGCATTACCGTAACTGAGAAGAAAGGGGCAGATTTTGTCCTTGTAATCTCATCATCTCATCATCTGAGACTCCCCTGTATAGGAAACGTACCTCGGGCTCACATTAGCTTGCCACATCTCAGCCTACATTTTCGAATGACCTAGGCCAAAGCRTCACTTCCCAGCACATCCTTCATCAGCTTCAAGCAGTAGCGACTGACCACTCCAGTGTTTCCAGGCAGATGGTCCTGTGCTCTTCTCAGATCAGAGAGACTGTCATGGCTCTCCAAATAGCCAAATGATAATACCCCAATTCACAGTGCATCAGGAAAGATTCATTTCAATTTGCCTGCCCCCCTTCATCTCCATAAACATTAAAACTTGCTATTCAGCCTTCTGCTCTCTCTGAGGTACAAATACAGATATCCATTCCAGCATAGCAGTAGTATCTCTTTATGAGAAAAAATTGATCTTCATCTCTTTCTAACATATCCACTGGCTATTAAGAACAGTTCTCATTAGATCACTCAGTAAAACAGTTACATCCATTTTGGAATTAAATTTCCTATGAAAATAACAAATGGTGGACACAGAATTGAAGAAAAGAGAATTGAATAGATTTTTTTACATTGGTCTGCCATGCTTATAATATAGCAAATCACCTTGAAAAGTAGAAAAACAAATAGTAACAGCACTATGATCAAAGAAAAGTTCACATTTCAGATACTAGCAACTGRGACAGCAAATACAAGCTGGGACACTTGGGATGTTCCTGTTTTTCTATTGAAAAGTATTGTGAAATCTGTAGCCAGTTCCGAGTCATAAATGAACATATAGGGAGGTTATTCATCTTCCTGTCTCATCCAAAGGAAAACATTTCCTAACAAATCACAGAGCCAAAGATAAAAACCCTAAGGCTACATCTATACTAGTAAAGGAAACATGCCAGGGCCTGTTTCCTGGCTCTGAGAGCAGCTGGCACAACATGGCCATGTCTCTACTATTAAGCTCTCTTAGCCTCCAGAACAGGGTCATCCAAACTGCCACTGCCACCACGGTCCCTGGCTTGCTCTAACTCCTGCACCGTGCCTGGAAATTTTTCAGGGGGGGGATGCTAATAAGCATGGGCGAAAAAGAACATCAGGGACTATTCCAGCAAGCAAGGGGAATGTATTGGCATTATTTAATTCACTGCTATATATGTAGCCTAAGTCTCACAAATCAGAGATAGATTTTAAATTCTTGGAAGTAAGGGAAGGCAGGGAGCTGCACCTGGGACATTTATATACATGGGTATATACAGGGCTAAAGCAATTGTCTGACTCATTACAAAAACAGAGAGTAACTGTGAAAATTATACCAAGATTAAAAATCCTGACATTTCAGAGCCTTTCAGATTTAGGCTATCTGGGTCTGAAACTGCGGTTAAAGTGTATCGCTAACTGAAACACTCCACTGACATCAGCCTTGGCTAATAAGGATAAGGTACTCTCCCCCTGTAACCACAATTGTAAATATTAATGTTAACAGACTATTTTTACAGTATTGCTTTGGTACAATGAACTGACATAGAATTTATTGTACCTGGAGAATTGCCTCTGAAAATCTTAAAAAGAGCATGAAACTAACCTTAAATAGCTTCTTGCTTACGAATGATAACACCACCGGTTTCTTAAATTCTGGTCTGCAAGATTACAGAAGTAGACTGAAGCACATAACACCAATACAGAATTATTGCAAACTGCCTGTGATTAGGTAGTCCAGTCTACATCCAAACATTTAATCAAGTACTGACCAGAAGATCAAAGGGAATTAGAGATGTATGGCTCTGAAAGGAAGGATTTCTTTCCTCTCTGCCCCCTGTGATCCCCAGTCAATTTTATATCACTTGCTAGAAATTCCAGAAGACTCTTGCCAGCAACAGAAGTTAGTTCTGCCTATGCTCCTGAGGTTCAAAAAGGAGCTGCTCTGAAAGCTCAAACATGATACAGCCCTTGAAAATCTGTATACTCAGCATTTTCTTAAATTGAAACCTATTCAATGGGCAAGGCACTTTCCTCAGTTACTCAAGAGAAAAGCCAATCACGCAAGGTAAGTAATCGGGACTCAAATGAACAGTGGAGCGTGGCAACTATTAAGCAAAGTCCCAGCTCAGGTGCCAGCCTCTTCTCTCCCCTAGCCCTAGGACTCCCTATACTTCCAGAGCTGCACCTATAGCTCATCCTGCTCCCATAGCAGTCATGGGCATCAGCCTCACAGCTCCTTCTGCTTCTGAAAAAGATTTGGCATGAGAAAAGGGTTGCAAGCACATCTACTTCTCCCTCAGGGCAGTGAGGAAGCATGCAATAACATTAGCATAATCTCTCAGAGAAGAGCAGCAATCAGAGAAGAGTAGCAAAAAGGGCAGGGGCAAGCACTCTGCTTAAGTCAGTACTAGATGAGGCAAAAGAGGTGTCCCTATAAWTAAAAGCCTGGTGGCAGGACACCAGCTGAAGGACAGAACAAGGTCTCAAGAGCACAGCAGTTGGAAGCTTAGGAGAAGTCTCATAAAAGATTTTCTAGCTCAGTGGGATATCTGAATTAGCTGCACATTGTCTGGTTTGTTTTTCCTCGGTGCCTATTTGCGCTATAAATCCAAAGTCTGAAATTTAAATGGCTATTTGACATGTCTGTGTTAAGCAATTGCAGCTCAATGAACTTCCTTCAGCTTTAGCTGTATACCAAAGCTCTGACCCTTGAACTTTATTTCCTTACTAATCTTATCTTTTACAGAACTCTAAGAGCCTGACACRTGGATCAGTGTCACTGCAGTGACTGAACAAGGTAAACCTAATAATCCAGCCTGTGTTTTTACATATTTACATAGAGGGCTGAAGCGAATGCAGGAGGCTAATCCATGTTTGATCTGAAAGGACAGGAGAACATACTGTCCTGATCTTGTTAGAAAGAGATGGAGTCCTCCTACTTTCTCTCACAGTCTCCTTATGGTAGAATCCTAGAAATGATCAAATAAATGTGATTTGAAAGATAAAAGATTAGCTTGTTTTCAAGGCAATGGGTGTATTTTTGCTAAATACAAATTTGTTGACAAAAGGCTTAGAATACTGGTTTCTAGTAGGCCAAAATAAGCACCTTTAAGCTTCTTTACTCTGAAATATGTCTATCTCTAAATATGCCTCAGCTCCTGCTTCACAGACATTGAAAAAATCTTGTTCCCACTCCTGATCATATCTTGGGTAAGCAGCAGAAAAAGAAAATTTGTTAGGAGCAGTGGTCTGGAGGGATAGGGCAATGTTRTGCCTCCTTTCTGTTTCTCATGCTATAGACCTAACTGCTGTTCTCTTCGCATTTGCTGAAGACTAAAATCTGAAAAATCAATAYCCATCACCAAAAAACACAGATGTCAAGAAAACAGTGGAAGTTCTCTCTAGATTCGTATGAAATTCAGATCAAGAACTCAAGGTGGGAGGGCAAGGAGGTACTTTCCTCCAAGACAAAACTTAAATGTCAGTACGGATTACCAGTTAAAGCTGTGTTACTTTGTGCTCATTTCTGTGCCCAAAAATCCAAGTACTAGCTTAATTATAGTACCAAAAACACAGATAGAGGATGGGTCACTAGTTTTTTTTTTTTCTTCGAGGAATCAGTATAAGCAGTGCAAGCAGTTTCCCTTTGCTGATAAAACTACACCTACATTAGAACATTTTGCCAGTATAGTTATAACAGCAAACCTTTCCCAGTGTTGGGTAAGTCCTAGTTTAGAAACTAGAGGATAAAGAAATCCTTATTTATTTGCCAAAGAAAGGGCAAATAAAATACCCTGTTGATCCCTGCTTTTAAGAATGTTTCAGCCCTTACTCCGTGGTAGGATGAATTATTCCTGCAATCGTTATTTACATATGTTAACACATACCCTCTGCCATTTTACCGGCACCATAATCTCTAAATTCAAGGCTAGTCCTGCACTCAGTCTTAGGGCCATGTTATGTAGATTAAAGTTTTGCTTGCTGTCCTATAAGCTTGTACTGGAGAAGAATCTGACAATTTAATAGGTATCCCTTGTTTGTACTAAATGAGGGAAGATTAAAACTTACTAAATGGGTCAAGCAATGCTAAGGGCACTAAGCTGGTTATGTTGTAGGCATGAAGCCATAGGTATGAGAGACAGCTGTGAAACACTGTATGTGTCACATAATTATAGACGAGAATGCCCTCGCGGGTCCCATTTATCCAGCCCTCTGCTGACTGAGATGTCCTGAACCTAGCAGCATGGAGGCCTGTGATGGCAAGCCCAAATCATAYACAGGCACTTCTTTTCATAAATTATGTCATTTCCTGTAATCTCACAGAGAAATATTATGAAGACAGAAATAAAGGATTTGCATAATTACTACCTGGGTATTTCCAAATGAACATATAATGATTGTGCAGATCATTATCATATACTGGTTCCTATCATCTTTCCTAAAGAATTTCCCCACATTCCCTTATCTTTCTAATTGCTACTAGAAACAGTACTTCTTTTCATGATCCACTTCTTCAGTTCTTCTCCTTCTTTTCTATGTAAAGAAAATGTCTTCCAGCCCCCAAAAAACACAAGCTACTTTATAGTAAATCTTCCATATTTTAATAATTAGAGCAATGCAATGTAACAACATAGGAAAGAAAACTGGAAACTAACAGTATGTAAAATACCAAACAACTTAAGTCTTTATCAAAAACAAAAAAAACTTTGGTTTTGGGTTTGTGTGTTCTATTTTTAAAAAGTTCCCTCCTTCAGCTTTTAATTTCCATTTAATTTCCAGTATTTTCTAACATTGGAAAAAAAAACAAGATCATAGCCAAAATAAAGCAAGAGCCTGTCCTAATGGTATTCTCATCACTTTTTGAAATAGAGAGTCCCAAGAATTTGAGTTTGCAGTCAGTTTAGGTGATTGGAAAATATATTCATATTCTTAACTATTTTCCCAAACCAGACTTTCAATATTTTTAACATATACATTTTACCAGAATGGATTCCTCCATGTTTAACTAGATCTCTAATCAACTTTTATGCAGCTTTTCTTGTTTTATCATTACGCAGTGTTGTGGTATTCATGTCTGTTTTTGCCTTTAGAGGCAGACAGTTCTCTTATACTTCCGCAATGGAGGTTAATGTAAGTGTAAAATTAAATCCTTGTATCCTCTACTAATTTAACACATATCCCATGCGATAAATATTTGGACTTCAATCCTACAAACTTTTAAACGTCTAAGAAAATCAGTTTCATTGAATTAAATGGAAAAATCATGTACTCAAAAGGTTTTACCTGCATGTTTTCAGAACCAGAGCTGCATGCTAATACATCCTCCTTGCAGATTTTATAGGTAGGGAGAAGGCCATTTATCACTGAGTTTTGCAGGGATAGGATGTCACCCCTACTATTTAATTTGCAGTAATATCACCTTTCATGATCTGCTCTTCTCGGAGAGGCCTGGTTCTGAATCTCTTGTTAGTTGAAACAAAAGATTCATCAGCATAGGCTACCCTTGTGTTAACCAAGCTCCTTTCTATCTGGAGACTCTAAATGCTATGCTCTAAAAGAATCTGCAATGCTTTAAAATGCTGCTGGCAGTCCTTGYGCTATCCTGCCTGCCCTTCGTCGGGATGTCCCTGCCCATGGTGGGGGCCTCACAGGAGCCAGGAGCTTGTGCTCCTCGCCGCAGCTGAGCTGACATGCGAGCACAAATTAGTCCCCGCCAGCTATGCCAGATCACTGGGACATGAACAGGGATGGTGAGGTGCAGGCAYGCAGTCTTTTCTGCTTTTTTGGCCACTGCCAAAAACAGGTGGTGGAGACAGCCAGACCTCCAGGCAGGCGCAGTGACCACTCTAACAGACATTTGATGCTCTCAAGCTGCGGCAAGAGGCAARGAACTGCTTGCAGAGCAACAGAGGGCAAGGCGGGAAAGTGATGTCTTAAACCACTGCAATTAGACCTGCCACAGCCAATCTGTCACRGCATTGAGCTCCCCGTTTAACAAAATTTCAATAAAACAAAATTGTTCTGGAGAGTAAAATGAAAGCAAGCCACACAAATCAAGCAATTAGAGCGCAAGTTTTCAAATCTGCATGAACCTCTGAGCAACATCTATCAGAATTTCTTAGAACTACGGTGAAGAATTAAAAGCTTTATTGTTAAGAGTATTATTCTCATTTATTGCTCTCCTACTTCCTTCTTGTCCATTACCCTGTCCTATTATTTTAGTTTTGCGGTTATAAAGCCTTTCCTCATCAACCATATCCCACCTATCAGATTATTTTACCTTCCTACCACAGTATTTCATCATCCTTGTTCTATTGTCCTGTGTTACGTTGCTTACCACTTTCTATTACATTCTATGGGGGGGGGGTTATCCTAGTTTCCTGCCTTTGGCTTCTATTATGGCAAACTGTTTAGATACTATACATGTATTTGCATTGTCCTCTGTAGATTATCTTGCATACATAGAATATTCAAATGAGAAAAAATTCAAGGACAAGCAGAGTTTACCCAAAGTTATTTTACAGATTCAGTCATTTTTGCTGAAGCAGTCAAACAATTAGTACTTTACATCATGAATACACATCCCATACAGCACACAGCAGAAGACTTGTTCCTCACCCTGAAGGGTTTTCTTCTAAATTATAAATCAATAATATGGGACATACTGAGCATGTATTACCTTATATTACCTATAAATGCCATAACATATAGTAAGTGCTCAAAATCATTGGGTTTCGTAGGAGCCTCTTGTTCAGTCATGTCACTCATGTTTCATTCTTCAATTTGCTTGTTAYAAATTTCTTGGTGATTAGAGAGAGGATGAAATACTTCCTAGAAACATATAAAATGTTTCCATACTGCACTGAAATTAACTATTTTAAAATTATAATATCTAAATTTAGTCTAATAGCTAAATTATTAATGTTGAGGCGAATGTCTGATATGGACCATCTGATCAGGAGGAAGTGGGTGAGACCTCCTCCAGAAGAAGCCTCACATTCACAGGCCCTGGTCCTCATGAAGGACTTTTACCAATCCAGTATCTGCTGAAAGAACAATACAGCAAGACATAAGCAACCCAGGAGGTTTGCTGGGTGCAAAGGACATTACAGAATTGTAAAATAAATGTGAAATGGAGCCACACCCTTCTCAGTGGTGTACAGTGAGAGGGCAAATTGAAAATACAGGAAAATCCACCTAAAACTAAGAAAAAAAACTTTTTTACTGTGAGCATGGTCAAAAACAGAAACAGGTTACCCAGATATGTTGTGGAGGTCTCACCCTTGGAGATATTCAAAATCCAACCAGACTCAGTCCTAGGCAACCTGTTCCAGCTGACCCTGCTTGAGCAGTTTCCAGAAGTGCCTTCGAAACTCAACCATTCTATGTTTCTGTTAACTGTTTTAATTTGAATGCTCAATAAGTAGGATCCAGACACCCAACCTTAGGCACTCAATTTGCACTTACTTCAGTCCTCCAAATGTAAAGTTTAAAGTTCCCTCTCTAATCAATGGAAAGAGCCTACTGCCTCCTACAGCAAATTTTATCTGCCTAAGCATTAGAGACATCTAAGTTAAAGCACCAGGTTGTTAGCTAAATTATATAGATTGGAATGTATCCATTGATCTTTCCACTGACCAAGGGCTACAACTCCAAATAACCTGCTGATCCAGGGAATTTGACCAAAGTTCAAGTGTTGCACTTATCAGAGAGTTATTATTTAAATAACTAGAAGCCAGTACAAAGGTCTCATCCATGGCTAAGTTTGTCCTACCTTAGCACAGTTCAGCTGATACGCTGCAGCATTTTACCTTAAGTAAATTGCCTGTGTGTTTGAGTCAGTGCAGAGGGTGGGGCTACATGATATAGATGAGCCTATTTAATATTTCCTGTTACCAACAAGGAAGTTCAAAGCAAAAATACACACTTCCTTCCTAGCTAAGTGGTCTTTCTCTCCCCCACCAAGCTACCTCTAGCATGCATTCATGAGTAACCAACTCACAAGAGAAAACATTTATTTTTCTTTTTCACTAGGTTGAATTTCTACTAATTTAGCAAGTTTGCACTGGCTTGGAGCAACATCAGAGGAACCCCAAAGCCAGCTCAACAGAGGGATCATGATTRCATGGTGAGGAGCAGTGGGTAGAAGGGAGGAAGACAAAGCAGGGAGCCAGGGGGTCGAACTGCCTCAAGGACATCAGTGAACCTCTGGACTGGCCCAAGCCCAGTCCCGTGGCTTTGCCCTTAACAACCAGCAACTATAATTCAATATGCCCCTAGCCAGAAGCAGGTGACACAATGGAGATTTTCAGGAATGGATAAAGGTGAAGACGACATTGGAATCATAGAATCATAGAATCAGTAAGGTTGGAAGGGATCCCTGKAGGTCATCTAGTCCAACCTCCCTGCTCAGCAGGTTCACCTAGAGCATGGTAGACAGGGCTCCATCCAGGCAGGCCTTGAAGATCTCCAGAGAAGGAGACTCCACAGCCTCTCTGGGCAACCTGGTCCAGTGCTCTGTCACTCTCACAGGGAAGAAATTCCCCATCACAGTCAGGCGGAAATTCCTGTGCTTCAATTTCTACCCATTGCCTCTTGTCCTGTCACAGGGAACAACTGAAAAGAGTTTGGCCCTGTCCCCTTGACACCCTCCCTTCAGGTACTTACACACCACACACTAACCAACTGAGCTAAACCTTCCTCCCCCACCAGTCTTGAGAACGTCAAGACTTGTTCTTGAGAACAAGATGGATTCTTGAGAATCCATYCCATCTGGGCCCATGGATTTGTGGATGTCTAGCCTGCCCAGGTCTCTAATCCTATCCTCCTCAACCGAAGAAAAGTCTTCCCTTCTCCGGACTTTCTTCCCCAGGCTRAAGAGGCCCAGCTCTCGCAGTCGTTCCTCATAGGGAGGATGCTCCAGCCCTCTGATCATCTTCGTAGCCCTACGCTGGACTCTCTCCAGTAGCTCCACGTGTCCCTTRTCCTGGGGAGCCCAGAACTGRACACAGGACTCSAGATGAGGCCTCMCCAGGGCTGAGGAGAGGGRCAGGATCACCTCCCTCCACCTGCTGGCAACACTCTTCCTAATGCACCTCAGGATACCATTAGCCTTCTTGGCCACAAGGGCACATTGCTGGCTCATGGTCAAYTTGTCATCCAYCAGCACTCCCAGGTCCTTCTCCGCAGAGCTGCTCTCCAGCAGGTCATTCGCCAGCTTGTACTGGTGCCTAGGATTATTTCTCCCTGGGTGCAGCACCCTGCACTTGCCCTTGTTGAATCTCAGGAGGTTCCTCTCCGCCCAACTTTCCAGCCTGTCCAGGTCTCTCTGAATGGCAGCACAGCCCTCAGGTGTATCAGCCACTTCTCCCAGCTTGGTAGCATCAGCAAACTTGCTGAGGAGGCACTCTGTCCCCTCATCCAGGTTGTTGATGAAACAGTTGAACAGGATGGGACCCAGTCCTGAGCCCTGCAGGACGCCACTAGGCCCGCAGGCCTCCAACTAGACTCCACGCCACTGATGACGACCCTCTGAGCTCTGCCTTTCAGCCAGTTCTCAATCCACCTCACTGTCCACTCGTCTAACCCACACTTCCAGAGCTTATCTAGGAGGATGTTCTGGGAGACAGTGTCAAAAGCCTTGCTGAAGTCAAGGTACACAACATCCACTGCTCTGCCCCCATCTACCCAGCCAATCACTTCATCGTAGAAGGCTCTCAGATTGGTTAAGCAGGATTTCCCCYTGGTGAATCCATGCTGGCTACTCCTGACCATCTTCTTTTCCTCCATATGCCTGAGATGACATCCAGAATGAGCTGTTCCATCACCTTTCCAGGGATGGAGGTGGGGCTGACCAGCCTATAGTTGCCTGGGTCCTCCTTCTTGCCCTTCTTGAAGACTGGAGTGACACTGGCTTTCTTCCAGCCCTCAGGCACCTCTCCAGTTCTCCAGGACCTTTCAAAGATGATGGAGAGCAGCCTGGCAACAACATCYRCCAGCTCCCTSAGTACCCRTGGGTGYATCCCATCTGGGCCCATGGATTTGTGGATGTCTAGCCTGCCCAGAAGGTCTCTAATCCTATCCTCCTCAACCAAAGGAWWGTCTTCCCTTCTCCGGACTTTCTCCCTCACATCCAGGCTACAGGATTCATGAGGGCTGCCMTTAGCAGYGAAGACTGAAGCAAAGAAGGCATTCAGTRATTCTGCCTTCKCTGTATCCCTTGTCACCAGGGCCCYYGCCCYATTCAGTAGYRGGYCCACATTTTCCCGAGTCCTCCTCTTGCTGCTGATGTATTTGAAGAAGCCCTTCCTGTTGTCYCTGACATCCCTTGMCAGACTCARTTSCARCTGGGCCTTAGCCTTCCTCACCACATCTCTACATACYCTGACTGCATTCCTATAATTCTYCCAAGTAGCCTGTCCCCTCTTCCACATTCTGTGTATTTTCTTCTTCTGTCTGAATTTGGCCAAGAGCTCCTTGCTCACCCATGCAGGTCTCCTGCCCCTTTTGCTGCACTTCTTACTCATAGAGATGCACCGCTCTTGACCTGGGAGGAAGTGATGCTTGAATACTAGCCAGCTCTCCTGGATCCACCTTCCTTCTAATCCATGATCCATGGGATTCCTCCAAGCAGGCCTCTGAAGAGCCCAAAGTCCACTCTCCTGAAGTCCAGGGTTGCAATCCTGCTTATTGCCTTCCTGCCTCCACACAGGATCCTGAACTCCACCATCTGGTGGTCACTGCAGCCAAGGCTGCACTCAACCTTCACATCTCTAACCAGTCCYTCTCTGTTRSTAAGGACAAGGTCCAGCAGGACACCCTTCCTCATAGGCTCCTCCACCATCTGTGACAAGAAGTTATCAGCAGTGCATTGCAGGAGCCTCCTGGGCTGTTTGTGCCTTGCTGTGTAGTCCYTCCAGCAGAYGTCAGGGTGGTTGAAGTCCCYCATGAGAACCRAGGCCTGTGATTGTGAGGCTACCTCCAGCTGTCTATGGAAGGCCTCATCAACWTTCTCTTCCTGGCCAGGTGGCCTGTAGTAGACACCCACAACAGTGTCCCCCATGTTGGCCTGCCCTTTGATCTTTACCCATAAGCTCTCAACGGCCTCCTCCTCCTCCACCYCTAGGCAGAGCTCGATGCATTCCCGTTGCTCTCTCATATAAAGAGCAACTCCACCACCTCGCCTCCCTGGCCTGTCTTTCCTAAAAAGCACATATCCATCCATGGCAGCATTCCAGTCACGTGAGCTATCCTACCACGTCTCCATGACTGCAATGAGATCACAGCCCTGCGATCGCACACACATCTCCAGCTCCTCCTGTTTGTTCCCCACGCTGCGTGCGTTGGTGTACAGGCATTTCAAAGAGGTGGTCATGCCTGCAGGTTTCCCAGGAAGGGTGYAYGRGGGTCGCCCATAGCCATGTCCCAAACGCACAGCCCCAGCTGCATGCACCCGTTGGAGGCCCCCCAGCCCAACTTGTGTTTTGTTGTCTACCCTGTCTCTATGACACCCCCMCACACACCTAGTTTAAAGCCCTCTTTACTAGGCTGGCTAACCTGTTTGCAAAGGCAAATGTGCCCTGCTTGGTGAGGTGAATCCCATCTCTCCCCACCAGTTGTTGGTCTTCAAACCATGTTCCATGGACCAACAATCCAAAACCCTGTTGCCAACACCAACGGTGCAGCCGTTTCAGAATTTCAGAAATCTTCTTCCTCCTCCTCCCCCTAATTGGCAGAACTGATGAGAAGACCACCTGAGCTCCCAGACCCTTGACCACCRTGCCCAAGGCCTTGAAGTCTTCTTTGATTGTCTCTAGTTTGTTCTCTGTATCGTTAGCACCCACGTGAAAGAACAGCAGAGGGTAGTAGTCTGATGAGCGGACAAGCCTTGGCAGCCTTTCAGACACATCTCGTATYCTCACCCCTGACAGGCAGCAAACCTCTCTAGRGGAGGGGTCAGGTCGGCAGATAGGCACCTCCGTCCCCCTCAGCATGGAATCACCCACTACCACCACTCGTCGCCTCTTCCAAGTGGTCACGCAAGGCACAGGCTCAGGCAGCCCAGTTGCTTCCCTTGAGGCCAGGTCCAAGTTCTCCTCATCCTGGAGTGCACTAAACCTGTTCTTCAACTGTAATTCCAGGTCTACAGGAGGATTAGGGGCCTTTCTTCTTTTTGTTCGAGAAGCAACTTGCTTCTAGCCTTCTTCGACAGTGCTGTGCTGTACTATTTCACTCTTCACAGAGTCTTCCAGCAGCTCCCCTGTTGCAGGGGATTGGGACTCCAGGAGCAGTACAGTCTCTGAGAACGCCCTGTCTATCTCCTACTCACTTTCTCACGTTTTGCGATCTACTGACTTCATCCCGCAACTCCCTGACTTGACGACACAAGTCGTCAACAACAGCACACCTCTTGCAGGAGGGCGGACCACCAGTCCAGGCCTTCTGGAGAGGCTCCAAGCACTCCCTGCAGCCTGGGACCTGTAGGGCAGCGTCTGTTGCAAGAGGCTCTGTCTGGGTTGAYGCTTCCTACACAGCTGATGTAGCAGTTCCCACAGCTACTGGCAAATATGCTTTATGGTGAGTTACAATCATGTTAGCAAGAGTGGGCGCTACTGGAGCTGGAAGAAGATGTCCTCTTGCACCTAACTGTGCTCCTCCTGCGCAAACTGCTGTGCAAACTGCTGCGTCTGTTCGCTGCCTCTGTTAGCTGCAGACTTTGGTCAGATTCAGGTGATCTGGCCAAATAACTTCATTTCACCCCTCCCACGTTCATGCTGTAGATAATGCCTCTCTAACATACCATTATTTATTTATTTCTATTGATTCACTCACTTCTCACAGTTCTCACCCRGTAATTACTGGGTGAGAGAAAAACATCTATGTGCAATCCAATTAAGCAAGCAAACATAATTATAGCTATCTGCTATTTCCTTGCATGCAGTTGTCTTATCTATCTTTGCCTTGATTGTTTTCTTGTTTGCTAATCATAAATTCAGGGAAGTGAACTTTAATTGGACCCCCTTTAAAAAAGAATATAACAATAGAAAGATTGAGACCAAAATCATTACTTGTCTTTATGTGCCTACACAATCTGTCACAGGGTACAGGCACCAGCCGATCTACAAGCACCACTACAGTAATTTGTTTTATGTAGATTTCAGACAGCTATTACTTAATAGACTGGTAGTTTTTAAAAATACATGGACTCTATGGCTACTTCTGAGCTAGTTGATAAAACAGACCAGGGACTGTCCTCTGTCCCTGAGACTGAATTCACAACATAGCTCTTCTCTCCATTTTTTAACCTCTCTTTCTCTCCAGAATGGGTTGGTTGTTGCGTCCAAATTGCCTACTAGGAATACTCCTAAGCATGTACCATCTTCCAAATCATACATGTGTATTACCTAGGAGAGTACTAGCTGGCATGGGACAGAGCCATGCCAGAGGGCACTTGAACAATTAACCGTAATAGACACTCATGGGATAGGAAATATCTAATAGGAAACACTCCTTTTTTATAACTTGGAAAAAAAAATGTTTTTGCCATGTTTTCACTGAGTATGATGAATTTTTGATGCAGGAGCGCCCAGGAGATATAGACCAAAGCTACATATCGCCTGGTGCAACATTCTGTTTTCAGGAATTGTTTTGGTTATGGGGCACTTTGCTTAAAGCTTAACAATATCGGTGGAAATGCATGCAAGCCTGAAATGAAGCAGAGACTATTAAATCTCCTGCCAGTGTGACATTAAACCCTGCCTTGTTCTGCTAGTGATGTTAACCTTGATCATCTGCTCTTCTTGCTTTTCCCTGTACATGAATATCCCTGTACTTTGTGCTATGCTGGCCCAGTACTTAAAGGAGAAAAATCCCATTGTGATTTTGTGTTTACTCACTGCTATGAGCAAGTAAAACAAAAGCAATCAGGGAAAAGGCTCATAATTCAGGGAATAGGATTATTCATAATGAACCTATGTGAGGAATGAGTTTTGATGTCTGTATAGTAATACAAGAAATGCAGTAAATAAGCATGAGGAGGAAGTTTTAATATGATTACACTTAAGACTTAATTGCTGCAAAAGACTTGGTGAACTAGTTCATTCAGCTGAAACATAAATATAGACACATACAGTTTCTGTAGGAGACATGCAGGGGAAAAGAGCAATGGATGTTACCTTGCACATACTGAAGGTATACATTTGCTCTGATTTGAAATCAGAAAGCAGGAGTAGACTAATGGAAAATCTCTAGGGAATGATATAAGGATAATGGAATATACACAAGGTCTTGCAATACCAAATCAGGACCATGAGAATGGATAAGCATTTTTTTCCGAGTTATCCAAACCATAATATTTGGCTTAAGAATTTTAATAACTACAGCAAGACAGAGCCAGTCAAGCATATTCTTGAAATAGAACAGGATTTTTTTTTTTTTTGTATACAAAAAACAGAGAAAGCAATTGAAGTGGAGGTGTCAATAGATTAGGTTTTGAACAGTAGGGAAGGAACTGCCTGAGAATGCGAAGGTGAAAAGCAAGCTGGCTGAGAGCATATACAAAATAATAGATAAACAAGGCTATCCAGCTAATGAACAACAGACTTCAAGAAGGCAAATATTCAGAAATCCTGAGAACTGATGGCTAAGATACAATAAATCTAAAGTTACTTAAAGAAGAGAATACAGTCACAGAATAAACTGAGTAAGGGTAGTCACTAAATTATTAATCCTTTGGTGATCTTAAATTCAAATCATGTAGAAAATGTAAATTAGGCCTAACCAATACAGAAGTATGAAAGAGGAGCGCACACTCAGGTAAAGGGGAAAAAATGGAAAGGCCAAGGTCCTAAATGATATATCACTAGCAAGAGAAAATAAGCATATTGGGTAACATGCCACAAACATAGTATACAGAAAAGCTCAGGGAAAGGATTCCCACTCTGTGGGAGGTAGGCATTTGTGGTCCAGGTTCCCAAGAAAGAAAAAAAATGCAATTCTCATGTCAGGCAGTTAGTATAACCAGCATCAGTCAGAGAGTAGTAAGAACTCAAATACAGCAAGGAAAATACAGACTATAAAATACTTTGATAAATTAGTTGTTTTCACATCAGTTGGGCCTAATGAATTTCACTCTCATGTGTGGAAGAGAACTATCACAACAACCTCACAAGCGTTAGCAGCTGTCACTGAGGTCTCATGGAGAATGGAGAAATATTCCACAAAATAAGGCAAATATAATGCCCATATTTAAATAGGGAGGGAAAGAAGGAAGAAGAAAATAAATAGCTTTTTCTCTGGGGGAAAAAAGAAAATGAAGGAACTAATCAGTGTGTAAGCACCTGGAAAGTAACAATGGGATAAATAGCCATCAAGAAGAAAATCACGTCAAGCTAATCTGATTTGTTCCTGTGATGCAGTAATGGTTCTTGCAGACAGGGGACAGGCACTACATATGAAATACCTTGATTTCAGTAAGGCTTTTGACATTGCTCCCCCACCCCCACCTCAGCTCTCATCAGTAAGCATGAGTTATATGGTGTGCTACCACATTGAAGAGGTGTATCTAGCGAGTTACAAAAGGGTTTGCCCTGTGTCTACACAACCTAACGCTTGCCATGATGATTTAGATGTAGGATGTGCAGCTAACATCAGGTGAGAAGAGCTGCAAAAACACCAGAGGACAGAATTAGCATTCAAAAGCCTCTTACCAAATATGAAAAATGAAGGAAGGAAAAGGAAGGAAGAAAAAAGATGCAGTGCAATAAGGACTAATAAATAGAATTCTGTGCTTAAGTAGGCATAATCCACTACATAAATAAAGAGTGTACAATAATCAYACAAGCAGTCACCATGGAGAAAAGGATTTGGGGCTATTACAAATTACAGTCTGAACTTGAGTCAACGATGTCAAAAACTAAAAAAAAAAAAAAAAAAAGAAGCATCTGAGGATCTGTAAACATGAGTATCAGCTATCAGCATAAAGGAATTTTGCTAAGCAGAATAATAGGACAGTAAAGCACAAATATAGCATACGTGAGGAATTTAAATCTTCTCATCAGAAGCTTTAAGAAAGATAAGCATCTCTCAGAAATTGCCCACCTTTGAACAGGGAATGGACTACTTGGCCTTTCAATTTCTCTTAATCGTACCATTTACCATTTCTGTGACCAATGAAACTCATCAGTACAACTTAATGTTGCAACTGTAGCCCTGCTTTCACCAGTACTTTCCTGGCTGTAGGAGGGTAGCAGAGAGCCCTGAGTGAGATCCTCCAAATGTCACTCCAGCAGGCTGCTCCAATGCAGTGCTTGTAGAAAGTCCGTCGTGACCCATCCGTGGAGGTGACCTGCAAACTGTACCTGCTGCCTAGAGGCTCTGCAGTACAACAGCTCTGCGCCATTCCCTTTGTGCTCAGGGACAATCTCATTCTCGTAAAGAGAGTCCTCCTTTCCCAAAACACTAATTTTGGTTTACTTTTTAACCAGAAAAGTACATCTGTTTGTAGCAAGGGCTGCATGATAGAGCTTCCAGTGCTATAGGCATCTTCCTTGTGTAAAGCAAGACAAACACACAAGGAAGACTGAGACATAGTCATCAAGAAGAATATGATGTTTCTTCGAAATTGTCATTACTAAAGAAAATTCCAATGGAAAAAAAAAATCAAAACTTCCCAAACTCTTATTTAATGAATTTAAGTAAATAATACCTGAAGCAACAGATACAAAAGCAGAGTTGTTAAAGCTAAAATACACATCTTACATGCATTTTATATCTAGAAATTAGAATTCTTTCCATCGTTTCTAGAGACTTTCACACTAATTTAGCTACAATGCAGCAGAACTCACACTGCAGTAATAGAATATTGATTGCACAAAGTTCAGAGACAAAGAACTCATGTTGCTGAACTTTATACACATGCATGTTGCTGCAGCAAGAAATCCACATCAATATTCCTTGCCAAATATATCCAACCACCACTGTGCCTACTGGTGATTTAATTACAAATATAGAATTTTTGGTAGGATGCAGTCAATTTTGCATTAAACTAAAATGTCAGCAATGGAAATTACCTTGCAAGAGGAAAAAATTAAATTTTCAAACCCAGGAAAGTATGATGTTCGTTTAATTTTGCTTCTTTACTAGCTTATGAAAATATAGAATACATACTTCAGAGCTGCCAGCAACTTCTGTAAAGATGAGTAATGTCCCTGTAGTGCAGATTTCACATCCTAATCCAAAACAGCTTGCATTTTTGTTGGTCTTTGTTGGTTGGAAGCCCATTGTTTAAAAGGCGATAATGACTATACACTGATTTCTAACTGAGAATTGAACCAATGGTCACTATGCACACACTAGTCCTCAGAACAGCTTCCCAATGTACCACTCAAAAACAAATCAAGCATAACAGAAGAGTAATTTGGAACTAATGAAGACTAATTACCTTGCACTCCTTGCTCCAACCTCTCTTTCTGAAGACAGGCCACACATCTCACCTCACAGCTGAGGAGCATCTCCATCACCGACAGCTGCTCAGCTGTTTGCTTCTGTTCCACTACTGAATCTAATCATCTTCCCAAAGATCTCCTCTTAATACCTCTATGGGATTTCATGACAGTGCCATGAATGTAGTGCCAGTTTGTATGTATGTTAAGGCGATCTCTATATAATAGTGGTTATGTAAAAATTATATACATAGTCAAGTTCTTTTCTGAGGTTTTTGTTTCACTGTTGTTGGTATAGAGAGCATTAGACATTTTAATCAGCTAGCGCTGACAGCTCTTAGACAAAATACTGGACTGATGGTCCGATCCCTTAAGGCGATTTCCATATTTATGTTTTCTCATTTGGAATAGAACATTACTCTACTGTGTCCACTGAGCAATATTCTCTCAATGATATATTATGAACATATGTACCCATTGAGCACACTCTGGGACTATAAATTGTTTAAAAAGTCTTTATACTGTTGAAATAACTGTAAACAACTTCAAGACACTCAGAACCTTTTCAGTCATTTTTTACCTGCRCAGGGCACAGAACTTCAGGAGCAAACAATTTGCACAGTCCTGAGGTTTTGACTCAGGATGTATTTCAACATCTYGTGGAATACTGTCTATTTATAAAATAATAGTAAAGAAATTAAGAATGAGAATCTGACCTCATCCGTTTTCTTCTTCTTTGCTTATTATGTCTTTCATGCTGCTGAGACAAGTCTTGATTTCTAGGTCATGGGTACTGCTCCCCCACACCGTTAATATTTCTCACTGCAATATACAACAAGGGAGCAAACAATATTACAGTTTACTTATCTGTAGTCTCTCCTGTGTTCCTATTAACCATTAACTATAAAATTTGACGTAGGATTCTTAATTTTAATCCTTTAGAGGAGGAAATCTCAGTACCATCAGCTGTTCAACCTCAACCTTCTACTGATACAAAATATTTCCCTGGAAATATTTATGGTTATTTAGAACCTAAACGTGTCTTAATCATACCTAAGAGGAAAAACATAGCATCTGTCTTTTTGATTGATATTCATTATGATCTACTATGTAATTACCTTTAAAATGTTTGCAGAAGATATTGCTTGCAACGAATTTTATACCTCTTTGTATTGTCCCTTCAAGGCATGAGTTTCATATACTATGAAGAAAAAGAAAGATGTTTTTATTACCACAATTCATTAGAATGTGGTAAACTGTGCCAAATTAAGAAGCTTTTTTTTATAGACAATTATTGTTATTACCTAGTATCATTTACATTTTGCTGAATAGAAAAAAAAAAGAAGAAGAAGAAGAAGAAGTTATCTTCTAAAATTAAGCTTTTGTGAAAAATAAGTTTGATTCTAAACTACCATGCATAAAAAGCCTGGAGACTCTCTAAAATTGCAGCTTTGTATATGAAATCCATTAACTTGTACCAAACTGATTTAACCAATCCTGAACATTTGGGAAAGAAAAACCATCCTTCACTACAATCTAAATCATCTGCATGCACAAATAAAAGAATTTCTGCTGGTGGAGCTAATTTACAACAGGTATCTTTCTGCATTTGGAAATATTTTTTAGCAGATGGACAAATGGACACTATTTAGAGTCTTCATTGTGCATGCTTCATTTTAATAGCTGTCAGGATTCAAAGGACAGAAATGAATTCCCTCCTAAATTGTTGGTGAGCTACTCCTGAGAGAAGAAAAAGCTGTATAATGGCCCATTTGGTGTAATTCCCTTAGAATTTTGCCTAGTGGAGAAGGAAGTCCTGCTGCAACACGCAGATGCTACGGAGGCTTTGTGCCGGATCTCAGACCCACGGMGACAGATTTCCCATCACTTGGCAAAACGAGAAGATATCGTCTTTCACCAGCTCAAACCCAAGGGTAAACAGCAGGCTATCTCCCATTATATCTCTCTAGAAGAAGTAGAGGAGGAAGATGCTGTAGGGCAAGCAATTTACTGGCTTGCAATGGCCACAAAAGACATCTCATGAATGTGTCTTACCTTCTGACCAGACTCACCTCGCTCCATTCCCACCCAACACAGCTATTTTTCTAAACCTTTCCCCATATGTGCCATGAGATCCAGAGAGTCCAATGTTTGTTGTCAGGTCTCTTCTCCAGCAGGTATTTCTGTCTGAAAGACTCTGCATTTGCACAGGCAGAGTTGAGAGACAAGCATCCTAAAAAGACTTCTGTAAAAGGAGCAGAGCAAAGTCAGGATTTTCAAAGCAGAGATGTCATTCACTTTGGGAAACAATCAGTTCCTCGGGACTACATTTCAAGCAAAATAAATGAAAATGATGAATCTACAGTGTTAAATATCAACAGCCAGTTATGATCAAAACTCAGAGTTTGCAGGAAACTATAGCACCAAAAATATTTTTCAACACGTGCTTAGTAGTGAGGGACTTTTATGGAAAGTCTGAGATCAAAAGCAATGGAGTGTGTAAATCAGTATGCGCAGAGAGCTCTTCCCTACCCCTGCAAAAGTAGCAGATGTTGTTCCTCCACAAAGATATCTAGGAAGTTACTTAGATTTTCCAGTATGGTTTCCCTTAGAGCCACACTGATCCTTTGTGCATTGGAAGGATTTCTAGATCATTTCTGGAAGGTCAGAGAAAAGAGAAACTCTGACATCAGAGGAGACCACAAATTATGTGAAAAATAAGACCAAAGAAACATGAGTTAACGATGCCTATGTCTTGTGAAGTATTATTCTCTTTTCAGTGATAAACAAAGCCTTCTGCAGTTAGTTCATTAATACAACAAAAGAAGTAACTGAGGCAAACCTAAGGGAAGAGCAGGCTGAATTTAGACCCAAAACATTATGTCTCAATCACAATTTTGCTCTAAAAATAAATATAGACAGAATGTCAAATAGCAAAAACCACATGCCACAAATATCACAGATTTTAGCAATTGACAGCCTCTTCTGTGATTGACTCTGGACCATCCTGAAGCAAAATAGCATGCCAATAAAAGCAATTATCATCATCAGGGTTTTATGTCAAGCTGAAGTTTTCATAGTCAAAGCAAATGCAAACTTGATCATATTTTAAAATAATATCAAACAAGGTCACATTTCTGCCTCACATTGCCACTGACTTCGCCACTAGCAGTGTGTAGACAAAACTGTAGATTGATACAGTGCTGCCTACCTAAATTGTACATTAGAAGAATTAGATTTTAAATAAAGACATTGTTCTTTCCAGTATTAGAGAAGCTGATTTGTAAGCTGTAGCCAAAARAGATAGGGTTAAAACTCTAATGAAATTTAAGCAAAAAGCTCCACAGAGATTTGCACGAAAATTTTTCTCCTGTTCTCTCTCCCTGAAAGGACATTTTGCCAGGTCTCTAATGGTTTAACCTAAATAATTCTCCCTCCTCTTCCCACCCCAGAAAGAGCAGCTCCCTCTCTTTCTGAAGTCCACTCATACGAAATACAGGTTCGAATCCTTGCCCAGCTCTTCCATTCTGTCATCCACTGCCCAGATAAAGTGCTCCATTAAGACAAACCCATATAATAGAAGAAATCAGATTATATATTTTGAAAGTGACATTTAAGTTAACAGGAATACCCAGAAGGGAAAAACGTTACTAATCGCTAAGGTCAGAATACAGACACTCACTCCTATTTCCAATTTAACATACTGATGTGCAGGCTGGAAATCTGCCCATGCACAGAAGGCATCAAAATGCCTTCAGTAGCAAATAACTCAGAAAAATATCGGGTAAGCAAGGAAATTAATGTCTAATGAATGTTACATCCAGCCACAGAGTTCAACAGCACTGTATTTCCAAAGGTATCTAGAAGGAAAGTGTTTGGGACYGGGACACATTAAAAATGAAGGCAGAGAGTCTGACAATGTCCGTATATCATTGAGCTGATAAAGGACCATTAAGGAGGCTGATGGGCAGTCAGCTGTTAAACAGCACTTTAAGAAGAAACACACACAACTGTTTTAATATCAGATAACAGCAAGCGGATGTAAAAGAGTGACCCAGGATAGACAATGCTGGCTGAGCTCTGCATGTGCTGTAAGCAATGTTTGACCATGCAGGAAAGATTCAGAACTGCCTATTAGCTTTTAGGATAAGTGAATCACAGAATCACAGAATGGTTGAGGTTGGAAAGGACCGCTGGAGATCATCTAGTCCAAACCCCCTGCTCAAGCAGAAGCAGAAGTCACCTAGAGCACATTAGACAGGATCATGTCTAGGCGGGTTTTGAATATCTCCAGAGGAGACGCCACAACCTCTCTGGCCAACTTGGTCCACTGCTCTGTCACTCTCACAGTGAAGAAGCTCTTCCTCATATTCAGGCAGGACTTCCTGTGTTTCACTTTGTGCCCGTTGCCTCTTGTCCTGTCACTTGTCACCACTGAAAAGAGTCCGGCCCCATCCTCTTGATACCCTTCCTTAAGGTATTTGTAGACACTGATAAGATCCCCTCTCACTCTTCTCTTCTCCAGGCTAAACAGGTCCAGTTCTCGCAGCCTTTCCTTAAGGGAGATGCTCTAGTCCTCTGATCATCTTCATAGTCCTTACATAGCCCTGTTAATTCATCACACTGCTGTCTAGCTTGTACTCAATTCTGTGGAGCTTCTGGGTATAGGTTGTAATATAAACACTAAAAAAAGAAGTTTAAAGATAGCAAAAGGGAAAATATTTGAGCAAGCAATCTATTCATGTATCTGAGGAGGTTGGAGCAGACAAATTCTACACTCACGAGATGTATTAGAAATCCCATTATTTTCAAAGGCATCCTCTTACAGCTGCAAAACATAGTCTTACAGTTGCATCTTACAGTTGCAAAGAGGTCTTCTACAGACAGAAAAAGAAATTAGACTCTGAATAAAACACTTGAGATTATTTTCCTTTTTTTATTTTAACCATTTGCAACCTACCTGGATTCCTGACTGAGGAAAACAGTCCTCCATGTATAAATATTGTACGAAACAGTGTCCTAAAGTAGTCAAAATTCATTTTCGGAAGCAAATCATACTATATTATTTGATATATACTAACATTAGAATCACGAAATTGCAGTTCTTAATTTTTTGGAAATATTTGAGAAAGAAGTATTTTCTGTGCAAGCTACCTTTCTCTTTTGTGTGTGTTTATTTAGGTATTAATAAAAAAAGACTGTAAATATAACATAACTGACACTTTTATTGAACAATTCTTTTAATGTTTTCTTGCAAATTTGGAAGAGTTACATTTTTTCTTGTGCGTTTCAGGAGTTTTGATCTGTTATTAGCAACTTATCTGAATGGCACAATCATAAAATAATTTTTTTTTTCAATTTTTGCTGGTAGTGCAAACTTAAAGATAATGTATTCTGTACCAGCTCCCCAATAAGATAAAACATATAATGACATTATACAGTAATTTGGATATTTTACTGACTTTATATTCTGGCAATATGTTTCATGCCCCATTTGCTAGGAAACTCATTAGACAAGGCAAACCATGTTTTAATGCAATAGGTTCAGACTTCTTTCTCAACTAACTTAAGCCCCTGCTTATTTTCTGTACTTTCATGCTTGAGTTAATAAATTGCAAAGTTTTACTCTTCTATTTGCTCTGTTCTCCTTTACATACCATTTATTGGTGGCTCTATGTTTTGAGAGAGAAGGAAGAGATGAAAAGCAAATTATCCCCTTGGGCTCATGGAATAAAGTTTGCCTTCATCCGATCTGTATTCTTACGGGGTGTTAGTTTTACTGAGCTCTCAATTTGTGATGAGAGCATGCACTGAAACACAGATATGTATATAGGGAGGAACATCCAAGACCAAACCACAGAGAAGTTTCAAACCCAAACACACTTTTAGCCGTGAATTCAGATTTAATAGATCAATTAAATCCATTGAGATATCAAGATCTACTACATTCTAACACTGAACATAAGTAGATTACTAAAGTGCTTATAAAATGTATAAGAACGCTACCACTTTTTAAATATAAGTAGTGCATGTGCATGTGCAGTGATACATGTCCAGTGCTAGGTTTCTAGTTAACCAAGTGACTCTCCCACTAAAGGGAACTCAGGAGTGGGTCCTTCAGCAACTCTGTGCTAACCAGGCTCAAGATCTTTAAAGGCCAATGCAGACAAAACCATAGGGGTGCAGTGACTATGGGACATTATGCTTTACCCATCACTCAGCCTATTTCTCTAGCCATCCCCTCATGGATACTCCACCACAGGGTCTCTGTATTGATCTCACTGCATCATTTCTGTGTGACAGGAACAGCAAAGCCAACTGTGATAAATCAACTGTTTTGGAAAATATCAGTACTATCAGTCCTTGCTCCCCACCGATCTGCGATGGACACACAGAACATAGGAACATGGGAAAAGAGTATTGAGTGACTCAGTGGGTCAGTTCTTCTTTGACTGCAGGCAGCCATGTAATAGATAGTTCAGAAGTGCGTTCATAAAACTACTTCAATCACCCCTACACATCCAAGTCCATAAAACACTTCCCAAAACTACATAATAACCTTAAGACTGAGGGCAAGAAGTGAAAATGTGCCCAGGGGAACAAAAAAGAGGGACTGCCAACGGAGGCTAGACACTCTTTAGTTGTTTGGCAAGTCCACATCTGTGAGCAGAGCCTCAACCTCCTATTGGACTTTGCCCACAACAACTCTGCTATTTGGGATTGAAGGGCACCTTTAGACTATGCTGGAAGCTCCTGGTTTTGTTGTCATTACTAACCATTCACATCCAATTTTATATACACTGTCTATTCCTGCAGCACAAGAAAAGTTGCAAAATCTGTCTGAGTGCTTATGGAAGCTAGAACTCTTTCCCTGAGGATCTCCAGCACCTGCCCTCAACCTGTAGTACACACCAGAAGCTCACAGACATCAAGGAGACACGTATACTGTGGCCCTAGCTCCATTGTTCAGAGTACTTACTGGAGCTAGACTTGTAAACTCTTCATCAGAGGGTCACGAGTTTGCAACACAGCACAAAATAGCACGATCACCGTACCATGACCCCGAACAAACAGTTTGTCCTGCCTCCAGCAGCTGGGTCAGTAATTCTCTATAATGTTTTCTCACTGAACTATAAGCTGTATGTACATACAGTGCCTCGCAAAACCAAGTTAAAATCTTATTTAGGTCATCCAACTAGAGTACCATCAACAATGTATTATTTGTGGTTAGAAAGCAAGAGCTAACAGGAGTATCAAAGCATCATGCATATAAAGAGAAGTGGAAAATGCAAGTTCTAGTCTTGCAGGGTAATTATTTGGGGAAAAGTCTTGAAGTTTTACGGAGAAGACGTATTTACAACGTCTTGGTACTGACTATTTGAGAGGATCTAGAACACACAAAATAGAAGCCTCTCTAGTACTGCATTTTTTTTTTYCCCTAAAATTAGGTCCCTAGATAGGATCATAGTGATCATGGGATAATTCAGGTTTGAAAGGATCACAGGAGGTCTGTACTCCAACTCCTGCCCAAACCTAGCTCAGCTGCACGATCAGACCTGCTGCTCAGGGCTGTGTCCAACCAGGTCTGGAAAACCTCCAAGGGTGGAGTTGGCACAACCTCTGGGGACAACTGGCTCCACTGCCAGCCTGTCCTCAAGGGGAAAAGATGTGTTTGTATGTCATGTCCAAACCCCTGACTCTGTTGTCCCAACCCCTCCCCAGGGCAAGGGGCACATGATGTCCCCACAGCCGCCTCTCCCTCTCGCTGGTCCAGCCCTGGCACCTTGGCGTCCCCACACGGGGACAGGCCTCCAGCCTCAATCTGCGTAGTGACCTGTGGTGAATTAGCTCCGGTTTATCGATGTCTTCCCTGAACTGGGGGCATCCAAGCCCAGACACAGCACTGAGATGCAGTTTACTGAGTGCTGCTGCGTATGGGTGATGTTCTCTTCTCTTGAGGGCCTGGCCATGCCGCTGCTCATGCAGCCCTGGGTATTGCTGGCCATCCCTGCTCCCTGGGCACTGCTGTCTCCTACACAGCTCACTGGGTGCCTGATTCCTAGGGCTTCCCACAGAGCTGCTCCCCAGCCAACAACACTGCTGGCTTATGGACTTCGCATTTGTCCATACTGACAATACTGACTGTCCATGCAATCTTATGAAGGTCCTGTTGGCCCATTCCTCTAGCTTGTCTAAGTTTCTGTAAGTGGCAGTTCTGCCGTCCAGGCTGGGCCCACCCCAGTTTTGTGTCACCTGCAAATTTGACAAGAGTGCAGTTGGCCATATCCTCCAGCTCACTGATATTTGTGACACAGGACAGGTTGCAGGGCAGACCCCACCACACTCCACTTGTTACCAGCCACTATGGAGAGTAGGGTCCACGAACCCTGACCCTTCAGCCATGCAAGCTGTCCCACTGCATCTCAGTTGCTCCAAGGGAGTCGTAGTTTCGCGCAAGAAACTCGCGCCCAGAGCTCCAGTTCCTCCTGTACTCTTTGCAGGCTGCGTGCACTTGGGTACGCACGAACAGGGGGTGTCCCGCGGTCCCTAATAACCACCAGCCTCTCTCCTACAGCAACTTCTCGGCAAGGGTGAAACAGGTAATCCACACCTCAGTCCATCCCAGAGAAGCGTTGAGAAAGCTCTACGAGGAAAAGTAAATGTAATTATTTGCACTGATTTTACCAGGATTTAATATGTTAATTAAATGTTAATTGCATCACTTGCAGTGTAAGAAGTCACTGTTTGTCTCTGTTTCTCATATGCGTAGTACAGGTTGCTGTTAGCTGTTAGTGAGATTATTGTAACCATAAGGGAAGTCACAATAGCAAAAATAGAAAAATAAAATTGTATCAGGAATAAACCACTCAATAATCTTATTACCAAGCAAACAGTGTACRTTGTATCTTGTGCAATTCTAGTTTATCTATTTTCTCAGGTTTTTCATAGGCAGTAGTGTGCACATGTAGAGTATAAAGCTTATACAGGTGACTGACTAACCATATCCCCTAGTTGCACAGTAAGGAAGAAATCTGGGTCAGCTCAGATTTCTTTATTTTACTATTTTTCGTTTCATTGGTAAAGAATGTGATGAACTCTGGAAGGGATAGAATTTATGGGACAAAAATTGTGCATAAAAATGTATTTCAGATACAAAAGTTCAGGATTTTCTGTTTATTTTTAAATGAGGCACTCATGCTAAAAATATTTATTTATTTATTTATTTTCCCATGAATGACACTGTTTAGCCAACATATCTCACAGGTAAAGAGTACTTATTTCATAATTCTTGGCTAATCTCCAAAATGAAATTCAAGGAGAACATAACTTTTTTTTTCCCAAAAAAGTGTAATACGTGAGTAAGAAAAAATACAGCACGTAATRGTCGATAACTATCACAGTCACAGGAAAGGGGAAATGAGCTTTTAATTCCTCAGGATTGCCTACAAAACAAAAGTTCAAAGAACATGTAAGCATGCATAGAAGTAGTAGACAGGAAACAATTTCATTTTTTTACCTATGATGCCACCTGCACTTTCTCTTAATCACTTCAAAATAAAAGCACTGAGTAGGCTCAAAAAGTGTTATTAAAAAATAATCAAAAATGATCTGCCAGTGAAATAATTCCTTCTTCTTCCCTTTAAGTATAATAATAGAATTATTCAGTTCTGGACCAGTTACAAATTTACAAAATATACAGATAATTAACGGTCCAAATATCCAGTAGTTCTGCCAGGAATTGTCTTTCCCTCTGATTCCTAGTGAATTTCTTTCAGCGCTTTGTCTCTGAACCCCAGTATTTTGGGTTCTACGATGTCCTGGCATATAGTTTGTTTGGATCTGTCATTGTTTATGTGATCTAAAAATAAGTATTTCAGGTTGCTTCCAGAGATAAATCTTATCATAATTAAAATGTTAACCCTTATGTAGAAGCAAAAAAAAAAAAGTATTTAATATAAACAATTTCTGTGTAGCACACAATATAGAACAGTGTCTGAACAAGGCTTTTTGGTATTTGTAGGGATAATAATTTAGCTCTGGCTTTTCCTTTCCTTAAGTAATGCAGCCATCTCATACTCATACTGATAAATTCTTTATATTACACCATCATGTATTCCCTTTACATAATGCATCATGCATGACTTTTTTTATGTTATGTGTTTTAGATACAGTCCAATGCACTTMTGTTTTCCTGAGGGAGGAGGATTGAAGATGTGCGAATGGAAGAGGGAAAGTGTTGGCATGKCACAGCATTTACCTATGCAAGCACACACTGCACATGGTCTCTTTATCTTAAATTGTGTAATATTTGAATAATTTTGGGCCCACATATGTGTTTTAAAGTATTAAAACCATTTAAAAAGCTATTCATAAAGCARGACAGAGAGAAATGAAAGCAGTAAGTACTCAACAGTCTTCAAATACTACACTTTTTTTTTTTTTGCGCAAAATGCATGCTCTATCATCTTGTTTTTCCTTAACTTAACTACTCAAACTCAAAATTTGCAGGTGGCGTTCACCTGTAACATCCTATCAGCCTTTTCAAATGAAAAGAGAGATTAAAGAGGAATCGTCTCCCCCGAACAGAGCAGTGCAGGGAGCCAAAGTTATTTCCTTTTCCCAGTGTTCCTGCTGTATACTCAGTTTGTTTCCCTATCATGTATCATTTGTTTTCGAGAGCCTTTAAGGTACTGTGACCAAGCTGCAGTACTCTGAAACTAATTAATCTGTGGCGCATTTGTAAGAAGCAACTGCATCTCATTATAGATATATATTGCTGTGGTGAAAAGCAACTTAATCTTTCTAATATCTAGTGTTACAGGGTTTATTACACAGCTTCTGACACGCCAATTTTTCACTTTTTTTGACGATTTCTCTAATGATTGTTAAACATTCTTACCAAGGTGCTCAGGTAGCTCATTACTCAGTTTAAAGCTATTTAAAGTGCAATTATTAATGCCTGTGAAGTGTAACCACAACTGTATTTATTAATGCACACATGAGGCCTGGGTGAGAATCGGAGTACACGGCACTACCCAGTGCCCTGCACGGCGTCCTCACATGCTTGCTGAGAGCTTACAAGCTGTTTTGCACCAGGTGTGCCAAAAAAAAAGAATAAGAAAGGGAGAGATGAGACCACGCTAAAAAAACTGTGCAACCRAATTAAATATTAAAACACCACCAATTTCTCCAATTTAACTTAATACAWCCTGCCATCTGTGATGGTTGTCCAGATTAAGTGGTATAATCTGGGTTACAGGATAATAAAATGGTACTAAATTGTATTCCATGAATCCCACTGAAGACCCTTCTCCTTCCATGATCCTCTCCTCTGTGCCCTATTATTCTCCAGTGGTGCCTACAGAATAGAGTTCTTTGCAGATGAAGCAGAAATTTTAATTTTAAAAAGCGTGAGTCTACAGCTAGATTCTGAAATCTCATTTTTTAASGGTTGACCTTTGTGTTTTCGTAGCAATACTGAAAGTCCTAATTTTTCAATGCAGACACTGGTGTGGAAATGCAGATTTTATATTTGTTCTCATCCCTTCATATTTTAAACAGCTTCTCCAGGTGACCCACGCTTGTACCGTTTCCAAAAAAAAAAATCTGAAAAGAATTTCGTATAGACGTGAATGTCTAGAAAGTGGCTGCTTTACACACTAATATTCACAGATGTCTGCATGCATGAGTACTGATGTGTGAATATTATCTGGTTTGTACTTTTCAAATTTTGTTTTTTTTCATTTTCTTTGACTTATGATGTTTCAGTCACCCAACTGAAGGCCATRTATAATACCATATGACTGCAATTTTTGCACATCAGAAAAATTCATTGTAAGAAGACTGCAAAAAAACCCTTGTACTTAGAAACTATTCAACCAGATTAGCAATTAATTACAACTAATAAATACTTCCACAGAAATGAATGCACAAAAGAAGGTCAATTTTAACAATAACATATCCGCAAGGAGTAAGATACCCAACTCTAATCCAAACACAAATCACAGAATCATAGAATCACAGAACCAGTAAGGTTGGAAGGGACGTCTGGAGATCATCTAGTCCAACCTCCCTGCTCAGCAGGGTCACCTAGAGCGTGGTAGACAGGGTTGCATCCAGGCGGGCCTGGAAGATCTCCAAAGAAGGAGACTCCACCACCTCTGTGGGTAACCTGTTCCAGTGCTCCATCAAATATTTGCCCCAAATAGAGTTCCCCCAAGATACTTCTTCATTTGTTTCTTAGGTTACTTCTGTTTCTGTGTCGGCAATAGCAGTGCTCACACTGCGTAGTAGCAAACAGCTAATTTAGGAGAATGAATCACCAAACCATTTCACAGCCCRTYGATATCRTATCAATACTGATAATTGCTGTTGTTTCTATCATTAACAACCYGTTCAAAGAAAGCTGCTTCAGGGAGATATGTTATCAGGTGCAGTATGTTGCCATGACACATTCATTCTGAATTCCGAAAGAGATGCAAACTTCACCGGGAAATCTCTCCTTCCTCGCTTATCCAGCAGAGCTGTTGAAACCTTGACACTTCCAATTTGCAGAGATCTACGCAAACCTTTCTCCTGGCGTGGATTCAAGCCTCCTGAATTTCACTGTGAGCTTTAGGTTTGAATTAGTCCAAACGCCACGGCGATATTCAGCCAAAATTGTTAATTTCTGCCAAATTCACAGAGCTTTGAATGGTTTCCATTTCTTGTTAAATCACAGCGCTGTGCAGCTGGCTTAGAAATTAGTTCAGGTTTGGCAGTAAACTCGCAAATTAAATCTGACTCAGTTCTGTACCCACACCAAATCACGCCTGGTAAGTAGAAGCCTGTGCTGGGGAGGGAGCAGAGCTGCAGGGCGCGAAGACCGCGCAGCCCCTTCGGCTGCAATAAGCCGCCTGTTCCGACCCGCTCTTGGCTGGAGTGACTCCCCAGGTGCTCGCTGCAGAGAGGCGGTCAGCGGGATAAACGTACCCCAGTTCTGGCCACGGCRATTCCTTCTCTCCATCCACAGCTGCACCTGGAGTTTCATATACTTTATACTTTGCATCGCCGTGCTGTCCTCATTGCGTTGATCATCACTGCATCCCTATCGTCTAGCACTGTCCACGTTTCAAGGACAAAACCTCCAGATACATTTTTCTTCAGTCTGGATTAGAGCTGCTTGAGGCAGGCCCAGAGCCGTGCCTACTCCTTGGGATTCAGAGCACAGGCTGGCAAACGGGGACTGTCTAACTTGGGGCTCCCATCTCCAGCTGCCTGCTCCACCTCTCCTCCTCCACCACCATAGGGGTGACCACAAAATGAGTTTATCAATACCATATAATRAATAAAGTAAGCTGGCATTCATTCGATGTTGCCTCAATACAACTACAGGCTGCAGGAGCCAAGCGAGCGGCTGAGCCACCCGCCAGCAGATCCAAGAACCTCTGTGGAAGCATGGGATGGGCACACAGAGGCAGGAGCTGCTGTGGTTTTCCTGAAATAAATTCTCCCTATTGGCAACCTGGGCAGTTTCCAAAGGCAGCAAGTCACGGCTCTGGAACAATAATACCCAAAAGAGCAGCAAGTCACTTCTGCTGGGGCTGGGGGCTGCGGCTGTTTGTTTGCTTGCTTGATTTTTTTYGCTACAAAATTTGAGACGGGATTTTCTAAAACTCAGGTGCAATTTCGAAACATGAAAATGTTACTATTTTGCAAAGATAAATTAATATTCTCTGATACAAAACAAAGTACAGCCAACTAACAAATTTAGTTTTCTCATCCCAAATGAAGTTTTTGTCTTCATCTCAATGAGCTGTGATTGATATATACGTCACACCAGCAGGAAGGAAGATATATTCAAATCTTTGCTTGTTAAGATAAGAGTAGAGTCCTAAAAACTTCAAAAGAAGCCAGTCATAATTTATATTTCCATCTTAAATACTAAAGGGACAATGCAAGAACTGCATTTTCTGCTCTACCCAAACTCATTTGCAAAATATTTCCTTATTTGATAACAATCACAACTCTTAAAACAAAGTATATTTAATTGTATCATAAAGTTAGCTGCTTTATAAAATTCAAACTGATGTTTAGTCTAAATCTAATGTCAGCTGCAACAAACTAACACTGGCAGTTCTCAGATCTATGCTACAAACTCATTTGACTTAAAACAGCTAATTGTTTTTGGCAAAATAATACAAAATAAAAATAATGTTAAATAATTTTAATCTTTTGGTTTCCTTTAGGGGATTTCCTGGGCAAAGCATGCAGCCCAGGAAAGCACGTTTCTGGATGTGCTTACAGTAAGTAGTGCTGTGTTGTTGCAAAGTGGTGCAATGTAGACAAACATCAGCAAGTGGCCTAAGGAGGATCTTATTATTTTTTATCCGTTTTAATAAAATGAAAACCTAAATCTTTGGGGTGGGGGGCGTTCTCACAATTGTTATCGCTGTCAGCCCGCTAAGGCAATGATTAAATAGCCCTGGAGTGAGAAGCTACCCTCCCCGCAGGAGGGTGTGCTTTGCCTCCGGGGTCCCCATGTGGGGCAGGTGGGGGACCCACGGGGTGGGAGCTGCATGGCTTCCTCACTATGGCTAGCTTCTAAACCATCCACCTGACAGCTTGTGCAGACACCCAGGCCATTTCACAGGATARTGTTTTAAAAGGGTCAAGCTCAGAGACTTGAGTCAGCTTGGCAAAAAATGTAAGACACCTGGTGTTTTCATCTCCTCCTACCACATTCATCCTCCTCCTCCTCCCTTCCTCACCCTCTTCCAATTGCTCCCTCTCCTCCTCTCCTCAGCTGCCTTTCTGCCTCAGGCAGATGTTAACTGTATAGGTTAGAGGACAACATATATCACAGGAGACTTCAACCCATGCAGGGCTGCTGAGCTGCCTTAGTAAAAATAAATGTTGATGATAATACTAATAATGATGAGGAGAATTATAGATTTTTAATGTGAAAACATGCTGGAAAAGGGTCGGGGAAGAAAAGTCATGTCATGGGGAGAACGACAGGAAATCTGGGATCCCTCCACAGGAGGGTTTTGGCAGAAGGAGAATGGGGACCAGAAAGACCCTCTCTCCCCCTACTTTTTTGCCTTATGTTTTTCCTTCTCCCTTTCCCATATCTTACAAGTCTTTTCCTCTTCCTTCCTTTTACACTTTGGCCCTTCAGACTCCCTCAAATCCACCTCTGCAGCCCCCGCGGACTCATGAAGCACTCTTTAACCAAATGCTTGTATTAAAAGGATCCAAACTGTCGCAATGGAAAAGCAGCGTGTTTAATRTGTTCTTGGTATGCTAGGACCGATTCCTTTAATCCTTCACATTGTAATTCAGGCAACAGTCATTTATTGTATTAATACATCCTGGATTTTCTAGTCATTACGTTATCTTCTGCTGTTTAACACACCACCAAACATTTTTGAGTTTTGCCCTAGGATCTATTTCCTGCTTTATGCTAAACTTAATCCRTTTTTCACATTCATTTTATAAATTCTCATTCCTTTTAAAGAATTATTATGCTAATTCCAAGTCAAGTTATGATCATTTAAGGATGCAGTTGTGAAAGTAACAAAATGTTATTGTTCTCACTGAGTTGCAGCATTTACAATATAGCTATTTTTATGAGAGATTAAACATCTCCAAATTTATAAAGGGTATTATGGCTTTAAGTACAAAATTAAATGATAGCAAGAAGAGAATKAAATCAATATTTTTCGGACCAAGAATAGATAAAATCTGAAATAATTGGGATGATCYTTTTGACAGAGAGGAACAGGTAATTCATTCTCTGCAGAGTTGCACAKGCTTTATATCAGGATAAGCAGTGATCTTACAACCCATGTAATCCAAAGAGACATTTCTGGTGTTCCTTGCCATAAAACTGGAGCTATATAGAGGAGAATCAGTCCCAGAAGTTTTCTTCGAGACTGGAGGACATATTGAGGGGCTTTGGGAAAGTGGCAATTATTATGTAATAGTCTCACACTCTCAGAGGGTTTTCATGAAGGGAGTTATTCCAGAATAGCTTGTTTCACTATCCATGCATGCTGCTAAGTTCATACATGTTGACACTCCCTTACCACTAAAAAAAAATGACTCTGCTCAGTGTAAGTTAAATTAGGCAAAAAAAATAAAATAATAACAAAGAGTCATAAAAAGAAGAAAAAAAAAAAAAAAAAAAAAAAAAGTACAAAGGCAGAAGATATACAGATCTGTGAAACTGAGAAGTTTTGAAGTAAGTAGTATAAATTTGACATTAAAAAAAAGGATGAGAAAAATGATCTGATCATGTGGGAGAGACTATGGCCATTTGTATATATGTGCAAAGGGATGTACCATTCTGTGCGTGCTGCAGCATGGAAAATGGGAAACTGCAGTCTCCTGTAGAGAAGAGCACRTGATCAAATGGCTTTTAACATACACTGCAACAATTTGTAGGAGCAACGAACTTAGGCACTGCTCTCTTATTCTTTCTGCAGCCACTAATACTAGTATAAAATATTCACAGCAGTGCTGTTGCTCTGCTCTCCACCCTGCTTGGATATTAACAGTCCTTCAGCTGGGGGAAGGGAAGAGACAGGGTGCAGAGTATGGTACCAGCCTAGCAAGAGCTGGGTTACAGCTAAAAATTTAAAATCCTAACCTGAAAACAGAGCAGGACCTGTAAGGCCCTGCTGCTCACAGGGGTGATACCTTGCTTGCCAGAGGGGGCACGGAGCAGCTCCCCGCACCTGCAGGCAGGGCCCTGCGGTGGGACCCACCAGGGCCGGGAAGCTGCTGCAAGTCCCACGGCTCCGTCTCTCAGAGACCTACTGCTCCCCAGGGAGCTCCTGGAGGCAGGGAAAGGGGATTTTCCTTCCTTCCTTCCCAAAATGGAAGCAAGAGGGAAGGAAGGAAGCCAAAGGAGTCACTGATTTTTTCATACTTCAGCAAGAAGTCTTGCTTTTACCCTGCATCAGGGCACACSAGCTATCCCAAGGGAAGTGCCCTTGCATCTCATCCTTTCTTTCCTCCTATTTTTCTTAATCCAGTCACACAAAGGTAAATTAGTATGCAGGGTATAAGACAGAGGGGAATGAGGCAGTCGTGGGAGATTTATAAGAGAAGGAGACTTTGGCATCTAGTTTAATGTAATGCAAACAAGAATTCCAAAACATAGGAAGAAATTAGAGATTTACTTTGCCTAAGAAGAGCACAAAGATATCAAGCCAAAGGGAAAACTATGCATCCTCAACATCAGCCAAAGGYGAGGATATGAACAAGAAGATCTTTACATCTTCTTACAGATGGTACTGTGTGTGTGCATTTGAGAATGATTAGCATTAAAATATGAGATACGAAGGTCACTTACCTAAGCTTCCATCGAGCCCAAAGCAGTGTAGATGTTCATATATACTCATTACTTTGAAAGCTCAAATGAGTCATAAAATAGGAGCTAAAATCTTCCATTTCCCAGTATTATTGCAGAGTTTTATTAGTTAATACAGAACAAAATCTCCCCTGCATCAATATAACTTTTTTTTCACACTATTTAAGAAACTAGGAGTTAGCAACAAAAGCTCCGCTTCATTACAGTTAATTTTGTTATTATCTGCCATGTTTTTAAGCTGCCTCATCATCGTCCTTCTCAGTTTCTATCAGTTTTGCAACCGAGCCATGCAACTATAGCTACTTCCCAAAATATCAAGACAGTTACTTGGAGGCTCTTGATAATGCTGATGATGAAGTTTTGATTATCTTGTTTCAGAGCAGTAAGGGTAGATCTTGTCTCCAGACTAAGATACTTAAATACAGGTGTCAATATGTGGCAGGTGCCTGTGTCAATGAGACTTCCATTTGCTATAATTGGAGTTCACTTACCAAGCTCACATACAGATATCTTCAWTTACGTATCTTTATCTGGAGCTGAATCCCATCCTAAACCCTCACTAGTGGAATTATGTAGGAATCTGTTATGTTTTAACAATATCTATGGTGAATTCATAAAATTCTTATTTTTTCTAGAAGGCAATTGTACACAAACAAGTGCATATGTGGGTTATGCATGTTGAGTGTGCACAAGCACATGCACAGATTGAAAGTGGGTATCTCTTCAGTCATGTTCCCTCTAATGATAAAACTAAACTGAGTGTGTACATATGTTTTTTCTTATTTCCACTCATGAGAATAGGTGATAGTAGTAGATACCTTTGCTATGGCATTACAACTTTTTCTCTTCAGTTGTCTCATTCTTCCTATGTTGTTTCTATCCTTGACATGGAGGTCTATTGCCACCTCTCTTGCAAATGGCCACTGGCACCACTAGAAGCAAGGTTGTAACAGGTTGGTTTATCACTGTCAGAGGTATTCTATTTCATTTTATCTCAAATGACTGTTATTATTAAAGCACTTTCGTGATTACAGAACTATTTACATGCTCAATATTTGATATTAAGGAAATCATTTGTGGGTTTGCAAGAGAAAATTACCAGGGTCATGTAACTTTCTCACATCTTATTTTGTATTGCTAAGTGGAAGCACGGCACTCTCTTTCCCCATATAGAGAAATTGCTGTCTGTGAAAGAGAACATTTGCTGCTCCCACTGCAAAGGCCATGGTTTTCATATTGATTTATCATCTTCGGTGAGCCAATTATCTCAGCAAGTAGTAACTCCTGTGATTCTTTTAATGTGACCCAACACAAGGGGCAACCTTTTCAGTCAAGGTGCCACTGGACTGAAAATCTACCAACGCTCCTCTGTTTCCCTACACTGAACATTTCATTTTCCCACAGTAGATGTCTGTCAAAATTATTCTGGATTGCACTGTCCTTTTCAGCATTCACAGTTTACTCTCAAGCTTTTGTATCCTCAGGGACTTCATTCCTATAGTTCCATCTCCCTACATACAATAAAGCCTTATCTACACAAAGGTTTTTGTGGAACACCCTTAATATCTTACTGTATCATCAAATAGTGCATGTAGGGATATATGAGATATACCAAAGCTTTTTAACAGTGATTCGCTACAGAGACTGGTTTAAAAACAGACAAAAACAAATAAAATAATTCAGCAACACTGTCAAATTGCATCCTACCTGGTCATTCAATGCAGTTAATGTCCAAATAGTAATGTTTGTCTGCATGGGATGTGAAGTCCTCTGAATAGAGAGTATTTTAGCGAATAAATTAAACTATGTCTTGATGACAAAGGGAGAAGGGAATTTCTTCTGAGCAACCAAGAAATACAGGAATTATGACTGTATAAACCAGCCCCCCACCTTTCTTGGCTAGCAAACTGAGTAACAGACCTCATTCCCCCAGGGCTTTCCACCTACCTGGCTTGTTCTTGATGTGTTAGAGGAAATATTCCCTCCGWCGTCTCTCTTCCTATACCCCCTGTGCAAGGTGAAAGTGATGGGAACACCAATGTGACCACAGCAAACGCTGAGATAATTGCAGCTCGCAGCCCTTCCCCTTTGCCCAGGCAGAGGATTACCAAGGTCCATAAAATTAAGTCTGGTCCTGACAGGTTTATTGGGTGAGGACTGCAGTGCTTAGTCCTGTGCAGGACTCAACTGCAAGCCTGGCAACTCTTTGGGTTGCTCTCACCTTGAGCAAGGAYGTCTCTCGGAAGTTTTGTCTCCAGTTCATATGTACACCAAGGGGCTGAGCTGACCCCCTAGGTGAATTGTTTTGCCTCTATCGGTTACCTTCTAACTACAAAGCTGCCTTGGTTTTGTATTGCTTTTTTTTCTGATTTGACCTTCCAACCTCAAAAATAGCCTGCTGCTGTTATATAGCCTCATGCCTGATGACAACATAAAAAACAATTAAAGCTGGCTCAATGTTGTTATTAAACTGCTGTCCAACACAGCCAAATTTGAGGATATGCTCCTTGCATCTACAATACGCTAGTTTGTCTGCACCCACCAGAGGTCCTTCATAGCACTTTATTCTCCATGACAAGCTTCATGTGGCAAAACACCACTGTCCAACTTGAGACACACTGCAAACACATCCTCGGCCTCTTGTATTATAACAAGGGTTCGGAATTCTCTGTTAATTTTTGTTTGTTAAAAAGCTTAAATCAGGACTAAATGAACCCTACACAGGCCTATCACAAGTAACTCACAATCTAAGAAAGTAGAAGCAATGTGAGCAATCTACTGGGGCAGACATGCAAGTCAAAATTGTTTGAGCCTTGTCTGACTACCCTGGCAGTTGATGGGARCATTGCATTTACTTGGTTTTTCTTCTTCACAATCAGACCTTAAGGGGGGGGGAGGGTTGCTTATTTTTTTTAACAAAAGCTGAGTGTCTCAAAACTTCTAATGACTCCAGAAGATAGAATTTTATGGAAAGCACTGGTTATAACAAGACTTATATAACAAGACTCTGCCTTGAGTGGTGATGATACATAAAAAGCATCAGTAAATATTATTCACCAAGTCTTCCACCAAGCCTTCAATCAACAAATTTCACAACTGGCTGTCTCCACAGAGGCAGATGCATGCATGGGCATGGTGACTAAATCAGTCTCTCAATGCAGACATGGTCTGTCAAGTACGGGAACTGTGCAGCAAAATTCATGCTGGCAAAAATAAATAGCATTAAGGTGATGAATAATTGCAATACATGAAAGAGGAAAGTGGTGTGTTCTCCATCTCTTGATGTCTTCWGGAAGATACGCATTAATTAAATGCATATGGTAGGCTAAAGAACTAGAGGAATCTCACAGCTTGTGTTTCTTAAGAGGTGAGGCTAGGCAACCTATTGATTTCTTTTGGCCTTAAGATCTAAAATCTATCCATCTTCACCAAGACGAAGCATTGTATAAGACCAAATTCTCGCTGAGGGCTTTTGTATGTGAAGATTGGGAAAAAAAAAAAAAAAAGAACTCCTTAACCTGTCCTTGTGCTCTGAAAAGCAGCATGATGCAGTTTGACATATCCCAGTAACTCACAGGCTCAGTCTGCAAGTAAAAGCGAAAGCACAAAGCAGATGTTTTCCTTCCTGCCAGTCTGGCACAATTTTGTCCTTTCCATAGCACACAGTAGCAGCAACACAAAGGTTAACAGGCCAAGGTGTGCACATGCAGGAGCAAACAGGAGTCAGTCCTTTCACCAGGTGCCCTATCACAGCAGGGGGAGCAGATGGGAAAATCAGCAAAACTGGAATGCACAGAAAACCTGCTCCATAGGGCAGAAGGTTACCTATTTCAAAATATGACCTTTTAGACGAGAGCTTCCCTCTAAAACCACTAGCTCAACATCGCTTTGTGTTAAAAGTAAATTTCAAGGATTTGAAGGAAGCAACAGGTCTGGTGCCTCTGGGTTTGTTCTTGAAAAGACAAATTTAYGACTGAATCATTCATTAGAAAGTCAATTTGCAGCTCTGACAAACAAGTGAAGAGCTATTCAAGTCACGGGTATTGCCAATAGTATTAATGATCTTAGTAATGAAAAGCTGATGACTTTTAACAAGTGTTGTCTGACACACAAGATAAACGCTATTAAATATGAAAAGTCTCTTTAATGACAGACGGGGGCTTAGACACTTGAAAAAAGAAGCAAATTGGTGTGCTGTTGCCTCCCTTACATGTCACTTGGCCAAATAACACCGTAGCTCAATTACTGCGAGCACCGAGGGTGCCTACACCTCGTCCTCCAGCAGACTGGCTGCGCGGGCTTTGCTGCTGAGCCCTTCCATCAGGAGACGGTAGGTTTAAGGGAATACGGAAACAGTGGTTAGCGGTTCTGTGCAACTGGGCAGCAGAGGCGATGCCGGTTCCCTGCTAACAAGAAGGTTTTTAATCATGTATTTGTCTTTGCTGTGCAAGAACCATACAGAGCTGCCCACGGCAGGCTTTTTTTCTCTAAAACACTGGTACTCACTGAGGCACATTCTGCTTTTAGGAGCACTAAAAAGGCAAAGTCCAACACTTGGTTCCTGCCCAAGTTTGCAGTGCGGTTTCGTTCGCTGCGACAAACAGCCTGCTTTAATACTTTTACGTGCCAATCCTGCTTTCAACCAAGACGGTGAATGTCTGTTTAAGAGAAAGTTCCTTTCCAACCTTCACACTTCCTTATTTCTGCATTTTATAACAACTTTTAAAACAGAAAACAAAAGATGAGCCTATTTCTTTTTATCAGGTAGCATGCTATCTTAATATTTCAGGTGAATCTATCAAAGTCTTTCAGTGAATGGAGTTTAACTTATCCCTGTGTATAACAGAGGTGTGTCTTGCTGTAGCTTACCCTGTAGCAGAAGCACAGGAGAAAAATATGATTTTCTGAAATGTTCGTACTGATGTAGAGGGTAGGCCTGGGGTGCAAGGCTTCTCCGAAGGGGAATCAGAGGAACCTTCCTCTAACTGTAGAAAGATGAAAAGTAGGATGAGCTACATTGTACACCGTATTTTCTTAAGTCGGATTTCACTTTTGATTTAATTGGATCTTTGCTTCATTTGGGACTGAAAGATATAAAATGTCACTTAAAATATAAAACATAAGAAAAGACATAAAAATGTAATTTGTCATAAATATAACATATACAAATTTAATTTGCATGACATTCACACAATTACAGTTGATATATTAGAAAACTCACAGTTTCATTTAACAGAGAACTAGAAAATACTCTTACGAAAGGTTCTTTGAAGACTTGCTATCCAACTTTCCTTTTCTGTATTCTGAGGAAGGAGAAATGAGTTTCTAATGTGTGCATAAGACATGTATAAAAATATTTGGGGTGAGTTTGTAATGCATATGTTCACGATCTTGCTATAGTCACACATACAGAAAATATTCTGTATTTGATTTTTTGAAAATATTTCATTAAATTTATTTACTTATACTTGACTAAAAAACGAAGTCTAGTCATATGTCAAAGTATGGAGAGGAGAAGGGAGAAGACAGAGGAGAAAACCAGTTTGTGAACTATCTCAGCTTCACTTACCAGTTGTTTTAAAATAGAAATAAAATCTGTTTCTCCTCTGTGACTTCCTAAATGGCAATTTAGCTATATTTCCTATGCTATTCATTTTCTCTTCTCTGCCACAGATATTGGAATTCTTTAGTGGGAATCATCTAGCAGTGCTTTGAATAGCAATTTGAATGTCATACAACTAAGCACCTAAGCTGACAAAACTACCTAGGCGAGCTTCAGCAGGGACTGAGCCTCTGCCACATCTCACAGGACTGATGTTTTATACTCTGGGCTGCCACTCGCTGTGGAGTCAGATCTCGTCGCTTTTTGTAGGATTATGCAGTACTGTACAAAATACTCTGCTCCTAATTGTCAAGAATTACGGGACCTATCCCTGCAAAAAATGCAGTGCGTTTCCTGTGGGATGTTCCGTTTTATTGCTGCTTGGAGCTGAGACCCCTGTGTCCTTCCAGGATACTCGGCGCACTGCAGGATCCAGCCCATTTCAGCCTCTTTCCATTGCTTTTGTCCTAATTGTCATTGCCATAGAAACCGACATAAAGCACATTCAACTTAAGAGGGAACCACAATTAATATTTTGTAGTTCTAACTTAAAATGTTATTAACCTTCCATTATCAGATCCAGCTACTTCCAAATTTTAAAAGGATACTATATTTTATTAGGATCTGAAGGTGCCTCCACTAAAATCATTGGAGGTGTTAAAGACATGCTTTTGACTTTTAATGGGAACATGGCAAACTCCTGAGTATCTGAACTAACGACAGGAAATTTTTTTTCAATTATAGAGTATGTATGTCACCCCATGAAAACATGGAAAGAGCTGCATAATCTTTATAACCATGAAGAGCCTTTCCATATTTATAGCTCACCTTCCTCTGGCCTGAGCATTAGAAAGAAAGGCCAAAAGGAGATGTTGAAAGGAGGGTAGGAGGGGATTAGCAAAAAAAAACCCAACATGAATAGGATGTGGTATTGTCATATTATCAGAAGGAGACTAAAACTTTAACTTATTTGATTATGGAATTTTTATGTGATTTGCAGCCCAAACCCTTGGCTGCCCTCATTTTGCCAAACAGACCCAAACTCTGCAATTTATGCTACCCAGGGGACCAAGGCTGTGTCATCTTTTGTTTTTTTAAACCAATATCACACTACAGCAAGTTGTTGAAACATGACACACAACAGTGTGTCCAAGCTGGCCAACTGTATGGCCAAATCTGTTTGCTGATGGCTATCTTTTGTCTATTGGAGGAAAAAATTCATAGTGCCTACTAGAACTTCTGTTTTTTCTGAGTGGGAACATGGAATAAAGCTTTTTATTTTTATTATTATTATTATTATTATTATTATTATTATTATGGTCAACAGGCAGATCATAGGCAGCTCAGAAGCACTGTGAGAAGGAGGTAAGTCACCAAACTGCACAATCCATAGCTACAGCTGTGGTAGCTTTAGGAACTAAAGCTTTCTTGGTGAAAACCAGTGAGTAGAGGTATCACAGTGTATATCATTGTGCTCCAGATCTTTGAGTGCACTGTGACAGCCTTCAGCTGCCACTTTAGCATAAATCATCAACAGAAAGACACACACACACTTGCAAATACACAACATCTCAGTTGTCCTGGGATTTTCACAGCAGCTTGACTGAAGTTCTCAATGCAGTAAGGACAGCCAGGGAAAGCACRGTAAAATCATAGCATCTTGGGTCTCTTTAGCTGCTATAATGGCTTTATAGCTACATGCTATAGCTACAGCTACAGTTTAGGCTGTTCTTACTTCTTGCCCAGAAGGAAGATCCTGCTGATCACTGGAGCACAATCTCGGTTTCTCACCACCTGCATGCTTATGTTTCATCAAAGGCAGAATTCCTATTGTCTCTAATGGTGCAGTATCTGAGGGAAAGTATCCCTGGAAATCGTCTGGGGATCTGACCACTCTGCTTAGGTGTAATACAACAGATGATGCACTGACTCCTGAAACAAAACCGTTTCCTCTCTCAGAAACTCCCTCTCATTAACCGAAGTGTTAATATTTCATCTGATAAAAGCTTCACAGCATGTTTCATTACACAGCAGTTAGGAACTGCCTTAACTTCCTCTCTGCTTTTAGTGCAAAGAACAATATAAAACCTCCAAATGCAACAAAACCCCATGTACAATAAAATACTTCATGTCCATTTAATTTTACATAGTCACAATTTAATTCGCACTGACTTTGTTTTATTTTTATTACWTTTTGTCCAGACCTGCCTTGAGATCAAACCTTAAAAATGTATGTAGATTCATTACTTTGAGTAAACCGTATGAATGTCACTACGCTGCATTTCAAAGAGAATTTGAAAAACCAACCAAAACTTAATACCTAGAGTTATAAACTGTAGGAATATTAAGACCTTATCTGGTAACAACTTCACAGCATGCCATCTGGAAAATAAACACAAATGATAGTGAGGTTCTTCTTAGTTTTACCAACCTGAAGTAACCCATTCCATTTTTTCCTGAGAAAGCAACTGGTCAGACAAACCCCACAAAGAATCAAAACAGATTTAACATATATACAAACATATACATRAATCTATTGATATGATATATGAGTAGTTTAACATGTGATTATGTATTTCTCACTTTGTATTCAAAAAGAATTAGCATAGAAGTGCAATATCTCCTTTACCCCACTATAGRAAGCAATTCAAAGCAATAAATACATGTTTTTTAAAAACAGAATTCCATTCAGCCCAGAATGGAATCYTGCCAGTGCACCTATATCTATATTCTTACTCTGAGTAATATTTAGCATTCTTCCATCTATTTACATGCTTATATCAAAATACAGATATTGCAGTCAGGGAAAGCAAGGAGGTCTTATCCCTGTTTTACAGGTGATGGAGTAGCAAAGATGGAAATATTCAAATAATAGCCCCAAGGCACAGGACGAATTACTGTTAGAGGCAGAAATAAAATTCAGGCATAAACCTGAACTTGGGAGAAAAATAAAGCATAAAATTCAGTTTAGGTAAACTGCATAATTGTCATAGAAATGTATTGGGAAAGGTCTTCCAGTATAGGCATGGCTGGGGGGTGGAGAGAGAGAATTGGGATAATTGATTTTCTTGTCAAATTCAGGAACAGAAGAGAGCTCTGTTCCAGAATGGCCAAGCAAATCTGATATCTACATCAGATGTGGGAAAGAAAGGCTCTTGCACTTGGGCTGAAGTAGATAAGGGAATGATTTCCAGCATCCCATGTGATTGTCCCAAATACTCAACAGCTACTCACTACTAGTGTCTTCAAAGAAACAAACAAAATGAACATAAAAAGGTCTCAGTTTTTCTCAGCGTAAACCATGAAGAAAAGAAATGTCAAAAATTTTCCAGGCGGGGAAAATATCCAGAGAGCTATATTTAGGAATTGTATTTCTTTCCAGCCATGTATTTCTTTCTCCATCCTACTTCTACAGAGGAATATCTTCCCATTAGAGCAACACGGAAGTAGCAGGGCTGGGAGATACCGTCAGGTACTGTCATCTGCAGACACTAGGAAAACCACAAAATATTGCCTGGAGCAGCAGACGCCTGCATTTAGATGGCTAGAGAGATTGAGGAGAAACAAGAGAAGGAAGGCTCAAGGGGAAGAAAAATGCAAGTAAAGATTCTGTGTTTAAGTTACTGAAGRACAAAGGGACTGAATCATGAGACGGTTAAAGAAAAATATAAATCTGAGTTCATATGTCTTTTCTGGGAGGTGTAAAAAGTGCAGAACAAGCAGGAATGTATGAATTTCTTTTTTCCTTGATTCTAGTCCATGTTCATGTTTCTGGTCTCAGAAATCTTGTCTCTTGCTACGAATGAGGTGTTCCTGACAGAAGGAGTTTCACATTTTAGAAACATTTAGCCTAGGGGTCTGAGCTAAAGTGAATATGAATCAATAATGCAAAGTGAAGAAAAGTAAATAATGAAATCAATGGAAAGACTCCCATCAAGTCTAGCACCCAGTGGAATACAGATCAGGCCATAAGGCATTAGGAATATATCCAGTGGGAGAAAATCCTGAAAGGAAAATGTATTTAGGAAAAAATATTTCATGTTTCTTAAAGCAACTAGGAGCTAYGAAAGGCATTTAATGATCCTACACTGCAACACCTCTCGTGGTGTTYTAATGACTTACCTCACCAAGGGCCCAGATTCTGCCAAGGCTAGTAGAAATAACGCTTCATTTGTCCAAGAGAGCAAATTGTTACTGGGGGGGGAGGGGAGGAATTATATTCCCTGATTGCTGTACATGTTGACAATAAACTCATATTTTCTGCTGATGAACATTTTTAAATTTAGTTTTCAAGGTAAAGGAAAAGAAAACATGCGGGCTGAGAAGTGCATCAGGCAGAATGTATAGAGGTCACAGCCTTTCTTTAACTTGTTGGTTTCTTCTCAAGAGTTTCCTTATATCAATGCCTTAAAGAAGCCGAACAATTTATAATGGCTGTTAAAAAAAAAAAAAAAAAAAAAAAAAGGATATGGGACTCATTTGAGAAAAGCTGGAAAGCTGGGCTGTGTGTAATTACAGGAAGTGAAAGAAAATGTATTGTAGGTGTAAAAATATTTCTACCTGTCATTCAAAAATACCTTTAATTACCCCTTTCTTTCACTGCCATTCTGCTTCCTGTTTTCCAGCACAGTAGAATTAAAAGAGCTTAGTCGGTTCCTTCAGATCATTTTCTGCCTGATCACAGCTTTTAGAGGATCCAGAATTTCCAGGTAGTTTTATGGTCAAGAATTACATGAATGAGGGCTGCTTACCATCCGTGTTTCTTAGACAAAGAACTAAAGCACAGAGTAGTTTAATGACTTGCACAAGGCATATGGGAAACCTGSGGCAGAACTGAAAAACAAACACGTCTCCCTAGCCAGCATTCAGCACTGTAACACCTAGACCACACTTTTCTCACTAACTTATTATCTCAAAAACGTCATAAGAAGGAAATTCTGATAAAACCAATAATCAATCACATAAGCTGTGCACTCTGTTCTGGGAAAAGTATGTTTTGCCCAGCACTTTCCCTCAGTCTTCAGTCAAAGGTCTGATGATCAAGGTGTTGGGAATCAAGAGCTCAGATCTGGCAAGGTGAAGCAGAGGAAAAAATTATATGTTCTTTAGTGCTGTGGTTCACCGAGGGTAAAAAAAAATTGCAGTAACTGTCCTCTGTGCTACCAGAACTGTTGAGGCTCCTTTGGAATTCTAGGGGTGGTTTCTAACTTCTTACTGTTTCCTAGTTCCAGACATCTCATTAGGGACGGGAAAAAGTGTTGACTGATAACTCTTTTGAAATTATAATGAAAAATTTGATTCTCTCGGAACCAATTAGATGCTACACGCCCTGCTACAGTTATTCTATCGAATAAAGATCCACCTAAAGCAAAATTAGTCTAACACCTCTAAATGATAGTCAAGTGTGTTTTCTGTGCTGACTGAAGTTATCACAAACAAGAGATCTAGTCATGCTCCTAGCATCAATTTTTGTTCTACTGTCTTATGGAAAWAGTTTTCTCCAAAACCGTAAGATCTCTCTGTTCATTTATTTGTACCATTTCAAAGAAGGATGCTAATACTTTGGCAAGGATCCTGAAGTTGTTGTTTGCAATGAAAACTGCCCAATAGCTGGATGAGTTCAGATGATCTCTGCCTTTTTTTAATTCAAGGCTGAATAACATTATATTGTCCTTTGATGCTGGGCTGTAAAACCATCTGTCCGTACAGTWGTTTCAGATTTCTCATTATTTCAGACTGCATACTATGTATTTGTTATTTTAAATTACAGTAGCTGTAATTCACACCCACWGGCATGAGAGATGCAAACTGAAAATTCTTAATGCCTGCTAAAGGTTGATGTGCTCAAGAGAGACCGAAAAGCRTAAACAAGTTGGCATTAATGCCCTTGCCAGTGATTTTTTTACAGCAGGTGGGTTGAAACCTGTGCTTGCTGACGAAGGATACATTAAATCATCACATCTAGAAGCCCTGACTCAACACCTCCCAATTTTAAGCCTCTGCTGGCCACTCCTGCAGCTCTAACACAGGGCACATGGTGTTTGTGCTGTGCTCCAACCTACCTGAAGACAATTGTGCTGCCACGGGACTCTCCACAGTGGTGGACGTCAGCACAGGAGCTTGTGTGGACTGAGCTCCCAGAACTCTCCGGAATGACCAGAACAACTGAATACCCAAAATAGTCACAAAAAAAAGCTGACTTCYCATGAAAAACATTAATGTTTTTTTGAGAAATTTCTGCCATAGTCATAAACTAGTATGAAATGGCCTACAAATAAAAGGAAACATACATTAAAAGAAAACTGGAAATCGCAGAGGTTGGAAATCCCTATACAAGATCTGGACCTCTGGGRTTTCCAACACAGCTCAAGGGCCACTGCCTTTTTCTTTCTCACCGGCATCCTACCAAGACCCACCACAATGCCTGCCTGTCAAATTCACTGTACAGCAAGAACTTCCCATGAATTTAGCAAAAGAAAATATCATGCAACAGAAATCTGATACCTTGCTTCAACTTTCTTTTGCCTTTTCCAACAAATAGTGTAGAGAGGTGTTTTCACACATACTTGCATCAGGCTGGATCTCATCTACACTCAGGACTGTACTACTTTACTTCAAAATTGTTTTAGCCAAAATTAGTGCAAATAGTATTTAGAGATCTGTAGTGGCCTCATTTCAGTTTATTTAAAATCCATTCGTAGTTATGTCCTGATGTTTGCCGAGACATCAACATAAGAAAGTGGTACTGTGATTTTACAGTACAACAGCAATTTTACGTTAACTTTATGTGCAATCGTTTCGCTCCACATTAAAGGCATGTCTTTGCTACAGAGCCTACCTTCTGCTCCCAAATGTGAGTTCTCCCTTCTGCATTAAAACTAGTCAATATGTGATAACACAGGACACCAAAAAGCTTGTTTTATTCTGCTGAGAAAAAGATCCATTCTGCTTACAAGCACAGGTGGCTCTATATTGCAATATACCATACAGTAGAGACATAGCCTAAAAAGTATCTTTGTAGCACTTAGGGGAACTCTGTTGAGACTTTGCATGGCCATAAGAATACCCACAAAGGGCATCCAGGCGAAATAGCTGTCATATTTTAAAAGGTGCAGCCTGAATTGTTYCATATGTATTTCCTTGCATGAATAAGCCTCTAATTCAAGAAAATTTATACAGCCTCCTTCACTAACTCTCTAAGTAATTTAAGAATTGCATTCATGGCAAGTAGGTTATTTATGGTTAGCAAAAACTTTTTCCTAACAAGAATAAACTAAGCGTGACAGAGACATGGGTTTAATTAAATCATAAGATCTCAGCTGTATTTAAACAAACAACACTATGTGCAACAGGCTTTCAGTGTTTAAAAGCTAGAGAGATTGGTGAGGTGTTCAGTAAACTACTTGTTGCTTCTGTTACTGAACTCTCAAGAGAGAAATCTTAAAAAAAATAATACACATCTATGCAACACACCACTGCACTCAGTCAATGGTATACTCTGCTTTAAAAATGGCATGAAAGTACTCAGCTGTAAATTGAGTGTTGGTGTCTCCTTCACTGACCATACCAATTGTAGCCTAGTGCTGTGACAGCAGAACAAGCAGGCGTGCATGGACACTGCTTAAGGATGGCTCTTTTGTATCTAACGGTTCCCAGAACTTGCTCAAGGACACATCATCCTTGGAACACACTAATCCTAGTTCTGTCAAGTTTGGGGTCTCCATGGGTTATCTGCCAAGTAATTGTCAGTCGTGTAAGCTAAAAGCGTCTGGGGACACCATCAAAGATCAATGGGAACACAGAGATCCTTTGGCAGTCTCTTCCCTGAAGACTTACCTCCCTTCAGCTGTGGGTTTTCCCCACATCACATTCTGCTTTCGTACGTCTCTGTGCACACGAAGCAGTGATCCAGTCATAACTTCCTGCAGTGGAGAACAGACCTGAGCTAGCTTGTACTGAGAACACAAGGYAACCTCAGTGAAACTGCAGGCAAGGCACGTCACAGCAAACGAACACTTGATAGCATTCCCAGGCACCCCACCAGGCTCTTCGACACTTGCGCCTTTGTATTCTCACACTCACACTTCTGCTGTCATCTCAGGCTGCAAATAATCTATCTTCACACATATCTGCTCAACTTTTTCAATCACACTTTGCTCCGAGTTTTCCAGGCTTCACTTCTGTCTTGTTTTAATGCCACACTGCAGGACCCAGCAGCTCATCCTGCAGCCACCCAGCCTGGTCAGACCAGGCTCTCAGCACAGATTTCAGCCAAAAAGTGTAGAAAGCACTGATTAGGTCCCTAGAGAGTACAGCAACCTACATCGCTAACTAGTGCCTAGGACCAGACAGACCTGAAAACACTGAGCATGCAAGGTGAGAGCAGGGGAGCCCAGGGGTGAAAATCTGGGACCTAAAGCTGCTCTGAAGCAGCTCTGTGTTATGGTAGATTTACCCAGCTTCTGAGCACTGCCCTGGGCACACATACACAAACTCATCTATGGGGTCAGGAACACCCTTGCAGACCTCACACGTGAGAAGATCAGCTTCACTCCATTTTCAGTCCACAGAGGGATGATACTCGTCTCAGAAATATCCATACTCCTCAATCACCAGTTCTTCTCTTTGAACTGAATCAAAATATAGCAGAGAGAAGATAATCTACACAGGGCAGTGAAGGGAGAATAAAGCACATCATCAGGAAAAGGTATTATTGTGAAAGATTTAGGTGAGGTTTTACCCTCTAATTGTAGCTGTGGCTTCCTGAGTGGTCAAATAGTACATTGTCAGCTCACTTCTAGTCATCTACTTCCTTCGTCCTACTCCTATGCTGAAGATGCAAACAAGGGGAAGAATGTCATGCCACAATTGTAGTCTTACAGTGTTCAAATAGAAGATCATCTTTCTTATGGTTGCAAAGTAAAAATAACAAGCTTTATGCTTGTTATAAAAAATAATATGCCATAAAACAATATTAAATACACTGTCACCCAAATACCAAGTCATGTAAGTCTCCCAGGGAGATGCTGAGATCAGTTCGATCCACTATCAGAAAGTGATAAAATAGCATGTGTTTTGCTCAGTAAAAATTATAGGTGATCTCTGAAATTTCTTGGTAAGGCTAGCCTCTCTGCACTATCCTTGTAATTTGTCATTTTTATCCTGTCACTAACCCAGCAATCTGTTAAAGATGCAGAAAATTTCTCTTTACACAGATGGGAAAGAGCCTTGGTCCTACTTCATTGCCGGGACAGGACAACAACAGGAATGTCCTTCCCACAGTGGAAATCAGGCAGTTTGCAGCCAGCTTCTGCACCAGCCTTTCGAGAAGCGGGAGGCAGCTCATGCAGGAGCAGAAGGCACCCTGCCTTCCCTACCTCCGATCACTCTCAGCACCCTGTTCCTCTCACACCTACCTCTTTCCTCCCCCAGCCTGAAAGCAGACAGACCAARCCACAACAGTTTGTCGCTGCTGCGACACTGCTTGCAGCAAGCAAATGTGACCCACTGAGTTCCTGTGCTATGAGCTGCAGGATGCTCCATGTCCATGTCRTCTCCCACAGTCAGACAGGTGCTGGGGTGGGACAGGGTGAGAAGGCAGCCAACACAGTAGGGCAGTTATGCTGCAGCACACTGACAAATATATTTACTAACATGTTGTTGCTTACCTGTGGGTAGAGCTCAAGAAAGACATGGCCTTGTGTCTTATATCCTGATCTGAAGTGGCTATGAAAAAAAAGAGCTTTAAGTTTAGGAAAAGGATTGGTATTTCTGGAATTAAAACATTTATTAGAAAGTACAGTTATGTCATGTAGCTAAAAGCAAGTCTTCTTCCACTGTTAAGAAGCACACTGTCCCTTCAACCTGCAAACATAAAACATGAACTCTCAGTATTCTCAATTATCAGGAGCATCTTAAATCTTTGAGACTCAGGAATAAGCAACATGCCCATGCTCTTCATGAGGTATGYGACATTACGCATGAGGGTAGCACCTGCAAGACTTTTCAAATATTGTCCCATCATTCGTCTCAGAAATATCCTGAGTAACTGGAGTTAAACATCAGGGAAAGATGCYCTTAATGAAATCTCTCTTGCACTGTTCCAAAGTTTGGTTTAAAATATAGACAGAAAATCTAGCAGGGCTTTGTATAATCTTCCTGTTCAAGTTGTTTAACTAATGCTATATATTCCAGTTTACCCTTCTTTCCAATTTCTTTTTGCCATTTCCCATTGCTCTCTAGCATTTTGATCTTTAAATTTATAGCAAATCAGAAAGGTTGAGAAAATTAATCTGGCAATAAATTTTACTTTTATAAAAAAAAGAAAATGCATTCAAAACAAGCTAGAAAGGAAAATAAGGATGAAATTTTTTCATAAACCAGAGTTTTTGGAGGTGGGGTGCTACTGAGGATTTTTGCACAGTGGCAAAGTAGCAACCAAAATCAATGAAATATAGGCAAAAATTTCCACTTGAGGACTGAAACTGTTGGTGGTCTCAAGTAAAAGACATTGACTAACAAAAAGATGAACTCTCACGAGACATTCAGGCATTCAGAGAGCCACTTTTGCCTTTTTTTAGAAATATATCAATGCAGATCTATACTTCACCTGTGTGAAAAGCAAAAATTAATTCCACATCAGTACTCCTGGATCAGCAAGTTTTTTCTTATTCCACTTATCTCTTGATGCTATCTTGTCTCATTTGCCCCGCACATCTTTAAAATAAYTGCTTTTTAGCAATCTTTTTTTCTGATTAAGGAAAACACATGAAAAAAATGAATGCCCACTAGTTTTACTGTGTAAAAGAGGCATCCATCACTTTATTTTCTGGCTGTTTTATATATGCTGACACAAAGTCAGCCTTATGTAGGCTCTAAGTTATTCATGAAGACAGTCTCATTTGCCCTAAACAATGCYCTGCTTTTAATTACATTGTTACAAAACAGCTGAACAACTCTCAGGAGCCCACTCCAAAATTCTAAAAAAATTACTTGGCTCAGCTAGGAATTCTCTTTTCGGCAAGGCTGTATCTCCTATATAGAGAGATAGATATGTAACTGAAGACACAGAAGATAGATTTGACAGTATCCACTTTCTGACTGTTGTTGCATCAGAGATGTAGTTGCCTCTGTGTGCTCCTTCCTCAAAAGCAAAAACAAATATCGCTCTTAAAAAAAAAAAAAAAAAAAAATTGACCTTGTTTCTTCCTGTGTGCTTTAACTCTGAATCCTATATGCCCAGGCCATATAGTCCTCACTGCTATAAAAGGTGTTCAAATCTTGTACTTGTACTGGGCCTCCTCAGCCTGGGGAAGAGAAGACTGAGGGGGGATCTSATCAATGTGTACAAGTACCTGAAGGGAGGGTGTCAAGGGGACGGGGACAAACTCTTTTCAGTTGTCCCGTGTGACAGGACAAGAGGCAATGGGCAGAAATTGAAGCACAGGAAGTTCCGCCTGASCGTGAGGGGGAATTTCTTCCCTGTGAGAGTGACAGAGCACTGGACCAGGCTGCCCAGAGAGGTTGTGGAGTCTCCTTCTCTGGAGATCTTCCAGGCCCACCTGGATGCAACCCTGTCTACCATGCTTTGGGTGACCGTGCTGAGCAGGGAGGTTGGACTAGATGATCTCCAGAGGTCCCCTCCAACCTTACTGATTCTGTGATTCTATGATCCCAGCTCACACCTGAACCGGTGAGCGAGGAAGAGTTCTTGGATGTACCCAGGCTTGCTCTTTCCATGTGTTTCACTGTTATTTAGGATACCAAGGAAGAATAAACAATAATTTATTAGGTAAAGGTTCTTTTAATCTGTGTGGGACTGTCATCTTGCTCAGGCTATGTTAAGMCTGATAGTGAACAATCTGTTCTCTGTAATTGCAGATATGTTAAAAATAAAAGATCTAACTTAAATTCTTTTTTTTAGCTGAAAGCTGTGACCTAAGTCTTAGTAAAACACTTTGATAACATTTTGCCTTCTTATAATTCATTCAGAATGGTAATGTAATGAGCAGCAAATTAAAATAAACTGAAGACTGAGCTGTTGGATTCTTAAAGCAGAATATTCACTCAAAGCCTCTCTCTATAGACCTATAATGCAAGAGAAAAATAGATTGACCGATTAGTTACAAGTCTAAAAACTGATTCTGATGTTATGCTTATGTTTTGTTTTCACTGCATCGTCTCAGCTTTAAATTCAGCTCTGCAAAGTTACCTTCTGATTAGAACGTGCCAGAATTAAATTAAATTACTTTTCATTAATATAGTGATTAGAAACTTCATATAAGGCCCAGTGCTTATTCCTAAAGATTTTCTGAATTTTTAAAATGTTATTTTTAATCATATCTTAAAGGCATCACTTCAAAAACACTAAATATATTATAATATAAAAATTAATATTACATTATAAATAATTTCTGAAGAGTGCAATCTTGCTAAACTTTTTGAATTAAATGTTTAAATTGTATTACAGTTCAGAGCTCAGATTAGCTGTCTTGTTCTTTTAGTCATTGTTGATATAGAGAGGATGGAATTGCGTATTTCTAATAATCCACTTTTAACTCCAAATGATATTCTCTGATTACTTAGACCACTGACAATTAGACACTGAGATTCATGGTTATACTATAGGGAAGTTTATTTACTCTTAATTCCAWTTTTTTGCCCAAACCTCCTTAGCTGTTCACTGGTTTCCAATRAAACAGTCTCAGATATTCTAGCAATTAGCAATTCAGTGTGTCCTACCATCTTATATACTACAAAAATCATTCTTTCCATTTAAAAACTGTGCCTTGTGCTTCATATAAAGTCATTATAATTGCAAATAATAAAAAATATATTCTACTGTTAAATATTCTACCTCTCCACACCCAATGCAAAAGCAACATATAGCACTTTCCCAAGAAAACACTTGGGAGGCAGAAACTTAGCCTGACATATTCCTACCTCAGCAAAGCCTTTAGGAACACATTTGACTGTGTATTTGAAACAAGGAACATGATCAAAAGTTTTCGTGAATCAGGGCCAAGCAGATAAGTAGTCATCGCTGTGAAGTGATGAGTAAGCATTGTACATTTACTCTGCCATAAATGTTAACTTTCAAATCACAAAAGGCATGTGAAAATCACCTTTGTAAAATCAAAGAAAAAAATATCAAAGTCCAGGTACTAAATAATAAATCCACCAGGGATTCAAATGACTGTTAAACGGTAGCAGAGTCTGAAATTTTAATCTCTAGGTCACCCATTCAAATCAAGCTAAATCTAGTAATATAAGGTTATTGCTATTTAATGACAGCTTCTTGATCAAGCAAAAAGAGTACATTCAAAGGTAGCCTTTAAGAAACCCAAAAAACAGCGGGTGTCCAGTAATTTCAAAGAGAAGACACTTTTGTTGATTTTAGTCACAAAATATCAATAATTTTCCCCACATTAACTGTAAAGTTATAACAGTATTACWTTTGAATAAGTTGAGACATTTTCCTGTTGGATTGTGCTAACTTATCTCAGTTTCTCTGTGTACAAAGCTTCTGTTCCAYGGAGCACTGCGCAGGAGTGGCTTTATAGAAAGGGCTTTTGTAGAAGAYGGAAATTATTTTGTGAAGGTGATATAAGAAGCAGTGGTTCAAGGAGAAGGGAAAACACTCCAGGAAACTTGGGGCTGACTTTTTTCATCAGTTTTCAAAAAGCTTTTACTACYCAGATTGGACATTTCAGAGCATGTGGACACTTCCATATGAGAAGGAATATAGCAGGTGTTATATTACCTTTTTATATGGTTAAAAATCTTTACAGAGGTGAAAGGCAAAGGATGGTCAGGACAATAGGCTTCATCTCCAACAAGRGCCAGATGTATATCTTTGGAGAAGAAAGGTCATCTACCAGCATTACRGTCAGAAACACTGGTAGCGAGCTGCAGCTAGATTTCTTCTCAGTGCAGCTCACCTTAGCCTTCGAGYCAGCTCTGTGATAGGAACCTGTCAGAGTGTAATTCAGTTACTTTTCATGAATGCAGTGACTGGAAACCACATACAAAACCTAATGTTTTACTCCGTACCTGTAAGAGGATTGTAAGAGAGGAAAGCTTGTTTTCCCTAGTAATTCTTACTTTATGAACAAGGATACAGACCTACTAGCATGTCTTGTTGTCAAGCCAGACTKCTCTCTCTTGACATTATATAGCAGCTCATTCCCTTGCCTGCTTCTCCATCTGATTCAGAAAGTGAACTCTCAAGAGCTTTCCTACACCTCCAGAAGAAACCATAGGTGCTTATCTGCTGCCTTTTGTGATTATCAYAGTGATTGCACTGTAAGACAGAGAGGGGTGTTCACCACTTTAGGGTGGAGTTATCTCTATTGCTGATAGAGAGAGATCATTTCTTCTAGGAGAGATTCAGAACAAAAGCTCAAGGTGACTGTTCCTTATTACACCCGAAAGGGCTTATCTGTCTCCAGGGACCACAGGGGAGTCCATGAAAATGTTTCTAGACTAATGTTAGCCTTTGAGAATAGCCTCTAAAGTGCATTCTTTTCTATTATTTCTATTTTCTTTGTTGAGCGGTCAAAATAGGAAAGCTTGACTATCCAGTGTCTATTTTGTTTTGTAGTTCTGTAGTTTTTCGATAAATTTAATGGCAACAAATTATCTTCATAACATTTTGGGGGGTGGGAGGATTGATCTTTACTGGACTATTTATTGCCTTGAACACCCTAAATTATAGACAAGAAGAATAATAAAGGACAACAAAAGAAGTTTCATTTTAATGGCCAAATTAATAGTATCACCTTAAGAGACAAATTTTCCTAAGATACCAAGATCCAGACCATTTTACAGAATCAAAGCTCTAAACCAATCATTTCCACTTCACCTAAAAATAGCTAGAAGCTATTTTGGACCACAGAGCACAATCAAATACTTCCTGTGATAGATACCCCTAGGTTTGATAGCATTCCACATTGATTGGAGATTCTCAGCAGCCTTTTATCCTATTTTGGTAGAACAGCCTTGAGGCAACAAAGGCATATGGATCACTAAGGCAAGGCAAAAGAAAGAGGGGAGCAGTTTTCTTGGCCGCCTCTACATGGACACAAAGAAGAAGCTAGAAATTCAGTGGGATCACAGATCAGGACTTGGTTCAGAACCACTCAGGAAAGGCTTGTGCATAAGTTTTCCTCTTCTCAATGTGTTTCTTCACTTATTAGCATTATTTCAGTCCTGTGTTGTAACACACCCGGAAAACTCATCTTCATCAAGGCCCAAAGAGTAGACCCCTCTCGTTCAGTACTTGAGGCTGAGTGAAACTGGGACACATATTCTCGGTCAGTTGAGAGCATCACAGTCCAGCCTCAGGATCCCTTTTGATGACTAAAATCAACCTGACTATAACTGACTGCAGAATTAGATTTATGTTTGTAAATATCTGAATTCTGCACTTAAAAAAAAAGTGCTTGACAACTTTTCACAGTTTTATGACTTTGAATAATGTCTACAGTAGAGATTTTTAGTGACAAGTTATAACTAATTGTTTTCAGTACAGTTCAGTATAGTATAGGATAACTTATTTAAATCCTTTTTTCATTATCATTAAAAATAGAAAACAAATGAAAATCAATGTTTTGTATTGTATTGCTTTATAACAAAATAATTTGTTGGACAAGTCAAGGGAAAAGAGGGAAAAAGCGAGAAAAAAGGACATCTTAGGAGGGGCCAATACCACCCTTGGGGACAAGGCAATGCAAGAATAATTTAATCTCTCAAAACTATTTTAAGAACCTAAACTTAACCAAAAAAAATGAAGTCTCTTTAGTGATACCTTGCTGAGCAAATAATTCATTCAAAGAGCTATGTTCTTTTCTATAACTTTTGTTTTGTTCCTGTGGGAAACATTTAGGCAGGACTTATTGTCTCTGTCAGATCTGTACAGATATTATAGGAGAGAAATTTTAGTACTGGACAGTTGTCACCTCATGAGTCTTTCACTAGCATCAGTCTAACATCCAGTAAAGGCAAAGAACATGGCAATGAAGTGGTAAAGGTAACTTGAAAATGTATGACTTGAAACTGGGATAATAATGGTTCTTCAAGTGAAATATATCTTTGTAATTTTGTAAAATTATTCATATATCATTTTATTACTGTTATATTAATAGCTGGCTGGTATTTTCTAATTTTTAAGCTATTTTTTTTGCCATATTCCCAGATGCTTAGACTCTCTTTGCTGCTAGGTCTAGTTCTATACCTCTTAATGACAGGCAGTTCGGATTAAATCACTTCAGTTAAAAAATTGAAGAAAAGAAAAGGATAAGGGACATTAGACTGACCTGACACTGGATGCAATCCAACAACTTGTATTTATGGATTCATTTAGCATATCCAYCCATCCTGTTTTGGGAAGGACAGTAGAGTAACGCATTTTAGGCTAATGCATTAAACAAAAGCAATTGATTTAGATTTCCTTGTTTTTAATATTATATGTCTGTTTTGCATATACTTTTACATATTCATCATATTATTYTCTTCACTGCATTAATCATTCATTAGTCACTTCACGGACTAGCATGGTAGCAACCCTGCTGCCCTGATGGTTTAACCTCCAAGCAATATTTATAAACAGATACTGTTGTTGGGAACAGCACTCCTCCTACATGAAATTTTTTGGTCAAGGCTTCTTGAGCAAATGCCTGACACTCCATTACACAGATTATTTCCACAATTGACTAAAATAAGACTGAATTAGGTAATATCAAATAGCAATAATTGCAATAAAACTGGCCCTAAATAAGACCTCAATCATAATTTGGAAAGTGCCTCACATGCATACCCTTAGCTTTCAGTTGCTTCTTAGCAGGCCACATATGTGATGAACTGAGGAACGTTTGTCGTCTTGTTATATTCACATTGCTCTGTTGGTCTCCATGGCTGTAGCTACCCAGTCTCATTACCTTACCCTGACCAAGTTTCCTCACTAGAAGGCTATGGAGCAATCTTATGCCTAGCTGGCCTTTATAAACTGGCCACTCAGCTGCACAAACACCAGGGGGATTTTCCTAATCCTAGCTCCCGCTGTACACACACATCCTAGGTTTCTCCAAGAAAGACAGTCAGTAGTTGTTACATTGCAATGACAGCAAGAGAGTGAGTCTGCTTTGCTCCCACATAGACAAAGAGAAAGCTGCCTGGATGAACCGTTCTGATTACATTATGTATACTTTCCCTGGTCACTGGGCACTGTTTTGGTCAACTTCCAGGTGATCACAGGGCAATGAGGCCAAGAAATGCTTGTGTGTGGTGGGAGGTAGGGCTAGCTCTTTTAAAGCCTCCTTCTTGCCTATGGCTGGTGCAAGAGATGATTATAAAGGTATCTTCTCCTGGACAATAAAACAGGCTTTAACTATAGCTGGCAACAAATATCTTCTGAGACTATCTTATCTCCTGATGTAATGCCTCAGGGATGGATTTTTGTTCCCAGATGCCTGCTTTCTCTTCATTATTTTTCCTTCCACATACACACAGCCCCAAGAACTGCTCTCCACCTTCATACTTTCAGCAGCCCATATTCTTGGACAAACAGTCCATATTTGTGTTGTCAGTCTTCAATGTTTATGGACCCAGCCTGTTGTTTCACTCCATGGAAGATAGCAGTTGGAAGTTGCAGGACATGTCCATGGGGGTAGATCCAGTCTGGTCAAGGGTAATGTCTACTTCTGCRGAGGCTAAATGAGGATGAGAGGGTGTCAACAGCCTGGCCTATCAGCATGACTGGGTATAGGGATGCACTGGCTCWGTGGCCCTAGGCAATCTGTAACCTGTAAATCTGGCACTAGTCCACATCCCTTAATCTCCCACTTTAGTTAGGAGGTGCTCATGGGCAATGGCTTAAATGATGCTGTGGCTGTTGCATGGGACCACAGGATGGCACAAACACATCAGTGAGTGCTAAGGCCTTGCCAGAAGGACCTTTGTGTTACAGGTGTGGWCCACAAGTTATTTTATGGAGGTATCTCTGGAGCCCACAGTAGGACTGGTGAGAGGATGAGTCAGCACAAGGTTTCCCCAGTGCAGCAGCTCATTTGAAGATTTAACAAATCAGCACAGCCTTGGTCAGAAAGTAGTTTCTTAACTTTCTTTCAACTATATTCAAAATTATTTGGAAATTTGCAAATATTCTGACACAGCTTCAGYAAATCGGCTGTTACATTTTTGTAGTGTTGTATAAAAGGTTTTCTGCTAAAATTCTGAGGTAAGCATTTGACTATCAATCTTTCTAGCCTCCTGAGTCCCACATTAGCAAATCATCACTAAAAAAAGGTCAAACAGAGGAGTAAAAAGGGAGGTTAAAGGAGGCAGAAAATCTGTCTTTAAAGAGGCATGGCAAGGTTGCAGTAAGAGACAGTGTGACACCAAATCTGTTCTGATAAAGTCCTTTCAGGACAACTCCATCTGGTTTTTCAAAAGCAGTATGTTCCAACTCTCATAGAAGGAATTGGATAAGTCATGTCAGCCTGAATCATTACAGAAACACGGTTTTTCCCTACCTGCTAGGTAGGATAGATTTATTCTTTATTCCACTCCGAATAGAGAGAAGGATAAATTACTTGCAGCTGCTTAAATGCTATGTGGTTAACTTTGTTGTCTATCAGGAAATACACCTTACAGAAAAAGAAAAAAAAAATCCTAATTTTAAAGATCTGTGTCACAGCAGTTTGCAAATCAATGCTTTTCTACCATAGATCAAACCCTAAGCTGTGTGCCTCTGCACTAACTTTTAGGGTAAAAAAGCAGAAGAGTAAGGTAAAACCTAGATTTAATAGGTGATTTTAAGAGCATGATGACCTTACTCAGATGTTTCATCTTGTTCTGCTTGGAATTTGTCCTCTGAGTTCATGTACATATGTTAACAATTAACTTATTTTGCCATGTCTCATCTGTTGATTCAAATACACAAGGAGAAAGATATGCCATATTGTTTTCATTTGAGCAGAACAGTTTATACCAATGACGAATCAAAAAATAATTTTGATAATAAGGAATAGAATATGATTTTTCACAGTATAGCCAGTTATTGGTTAGTCTGAGAAAATGTTAGATATTGTATCTTACAGTAGATATATTGTCTAAATATACTGATGTTCAGCCATTGTCAGAAAGACCAAATATTCACTTTTCAGGTTTACAGTTACCCACTAGGTTTATTCATAAAGACAATGGCAGGTTCCCATCCCACTGATAAGAAAGGTAAAAGAAACAGTATAAAAGAGAAATATAGAAATATACAAAAAGGCAGAAAGCTAAAAAGAGCTTAGAGAGCCTTCTCCCAACTTGCAGATTTGATTTAGATAGAAAAATTCACCCTCTCTCGAGATAACATGCATATGCAGTCCCTTTTTATCCTTTCAAGCACCTTGCATACATCAAGACCTCCATGCCACAGGTATCAGTCCAAAAGGGAAAAGTCCATCCTACAGTCTTCATCAGTTTCTTTGAGCCATGAGGGTTTTCCTAAGAAACATTTGCTTCTGATTATCTTCAATTATCTTCCCTTTTCAGCCTTAGGTATTTTCCTGAGTCTTATCTTAAACAGAAATACACCTGTCCTAATGCTACTTGCTGCTAATTCACTGTTGTCATTCTTGTGTTTGTCTATGATCCCATGCTGCCTGGTGCTTTTAGGGGTACCTAAAGCATCCAAGATGCCTCAAAGTCAGGAAAGTAGCAGATACTGCAAGCTCAGGGCTGTGACAACGGACCAGAGCAAGAGATGACACTGAGGCAATGCAGCCGTCAGTAAAGCAGAAGGCACACGGACCACTGGATGTATGTGGAGGAGAAAGAAGACCTTCCCTTCAGGAAGACAGCCAAAAAAATGAAATGAACCAGAACTGGTCCAGAAGGGATTGTCAGTGGTGCGCTGCAAGTCCTTGGACTAGTAACTGAGCACTAGTAAACTAGGAGACGAATTTAATTTCTAAGGAAAACAGAGCAAAGTTTTGCACTCGAAAGCATTTCATCCAAGGATAGCAAAGCAAATTCCATACGTTAGGTCTCACTGTGAAATAGGTTAGCTGTTACTATACAGCTAGGAAAATAAGGCTCATATCATACAGACAAATAATGTGAAAGCCATTCCTTTTAGCTAGGTTTTCAATAAGAACCCGATTTAGCAAATCAGCAGAGTAAAGGTCAGATTAGCTGTAATTTTTTTCTGCATCATTTAGTCCAAGCAGTGAATCAGACAAGGGAGTTCCAGTAGGATAAAAAATCGGTTTTGAACTGAGGCTGAAAGTCTTGGACTTCATTTAGAAAAGACAAATAATTCCCAGCTGTGCAAGGCCCGAGCAGACATACACATGAAGACACCAGCTAAGAGCCACTGCTCTGTGAATGACTGTAGCAAGGAACACTCATGCAGACTGTCAGGTGCTGGCTGGGCACATATGACCTATTTTTACTACATGTCAAGGTAGGTCAGATCACAAAAGGCACAGACAGGAAAATAATAATACTTAAAAACAAATTTCTCAATCATCAGAAGACATTTATGGTTTAGGATATGAAAACCTGTGAAGCAGTGATGGAACTAGACTTAACAATTCTGGACAAAGTCTATGAAAAAGAAACACGTAGTGATCTTAATTAGAAGCACTGGAAAAAGCTGCATCACTTACCCCGTATGACAAAGATAGTAAGAGGTAGAATATTTTCAATAGGTAATACTAAGTAAGTAAGTAAATAACCTCTACTGCTCATAACCCAAAGCCACTTAAGACTTGCAGAAAGAGAAACTGGCTTTGAAAGAAGACTCAAAAATAAAGTCAACTAAAGCCTCCGTCAGTTAGGGTACAGTCAACAAGCCTCATCTGAACTTGTCCAACTAAAATGTTCTGTTGAGCAAAATTAACACATCTAGTTAGGGAAATAGCCATTGGGAGGAAAGAAGCACAACGACACCATTTAAAATAATAATTGAGGGCTATTTACATAATCCACATGGCATCACGCATGGTTGGGGTGATAAAAGCTCTGGAATATTTTCAGCTTTGGGTTTTATGAAATAGCCAAGGATCCATTAAATATGAAATTAAAATCTTGTGCAAACCAACTACTTCTAATATAAAGAAATGAATGAACAATTTGCAGTGTCCTCTGTTTTTAAGATCTTCTCCTGATTCTTTCCATCATCTGTTATAGTATATTTTTCTCCCTGTACAGTAAGTCAAAGTAATTCAGTTATATAAGTTCCCTTTAGCAGGTTAGTAATCTCCACCTCAAAGAATCATTACCGCTTTTCCTTGGGGTATTTCCTAAAATAGCCAGCTCTAGTTTGCAGCCAAGAGGTCCAGATATTCCCATGAAATGGCTGCCAAATATAGCTGTCAAATGACCATAAAACCCAGCTCCAATGCCCATGTCTCATTCTCTACCAACACCTCTCCCCTCTTGGGTGGCTCTGGTTCAGGAAAATGATGCCGCTTTGGAAAAGAAAACAAGTCTGCTTCTGAAGAGCCCTCTCACAAGCTTTTTTTCTTCGTTCCTTGTCTTTATTTAATCTTGGTAGAGTAAACTCCAATTTTATACATGTGTATGTGATATACAAACTTCATAATAGCCAGGAAAGGGTGGTTGGGAGAAAGCAGGTATTACAAACACTTGCAGTGCTAGCTTAAGGTATTTTAGTTCTCCTGGAGACAATTAAGACTAAATGAAAACACAGTAGTACATTGTTTTCAATCATTCACAGTCCACTGAGCTTTTTCCCCTAAGTATATTCTAGTTTTTGGCCTTTTACCTTTGCTGAGAATTCTGCATGTACAAATGGAAGAATGGAAGTAAAGGAACATAAAATCCTTTATGTAATACTAGTCTCTTGAATTCTGAGGGACAAGGAAGGGGGATTGAGGTCTGAAAGCATCTTTGTCCTTAAATTCTGTAAGAAAAATTCCATGAGATGCCTATCTGAGTCTTAAATGGTGAAATACCATAAAAAGCTAACCTCCCATTTCCCAGAATGGTGGCTAAAATTGTTTTAAAGGACATGAACAGTGGAAAGACGTTCCGGAAAGACAGAGATATACAGACATCAAATATATCTGTATAGCTGTGAAAAGGAACAGAAAAGCCTGTAACTCTTTTCCTTTTCTTTATTTCCATGCCACTCCCCTGCAYATGAAACACCGTTGCTTTGTTTACTTGCTCTGACAGAGTACAGAGTCTATAACAAAAGTAATTAAAAAAAARAGAGAGAGAGARAGAGATGAAAGGCAAGTAGCAACTCAAGTGTGATGGTGTCAAAGATGCCAGCTGGGGTATGCTAGCTTCCTACTAGTACTGCACACTATCCTGCAAGTGATCAGAGTTCAAATCTTGGACTCACACATGTTGCAATTAGCTAAATGTTGAAGAAAATAATTTGTATCTTTCATGCTTTTCTAGCAAAAAAAAAAAAAATCAAATACCTTTTACCTTTTTGTGGTAGAATGTCTTGCAGATCCTGTCTTGCAACGTCCAGAATCTCAGGGAAGAGATAAGGGGCAGAGCGCCTGTAAAKGGATGCTTAGCTGGACAGTGTTGGTGAATCTTCCTGATAGGCAGTGAAACATTTAGAGAGCGACCTGTATTTGGAGAAACCTTCCTCAAGGGGGAACGGAAAGAGTGAGGAAGGGTAATTCCAAAGATAGTGGGAGGAAAAGGAACTTTAAAAGCATTAATGGGCCATGCCGGAAAAGGGTCAAAGGAGTGCAGTAAGAAGTTTTGCAAGCTTACAGCTTCATACTATTGCTACATTTCAACAGTATTTATGAAGTTTGGATATTAGCCACATTCATTGCATGCATTTAATTAGAGGAAATCTTTGGGAAAGTCTGTCACAGATTTTTTTTTTTCCACTTCTGCTTTTCCTCCTCAAAGCAGGAGGCCAACACTCATCCCATAAGGAAGGGGCTAAGCTGATGTCGCTGCAGCTCTGAGGTTAGTGCCAAAGATCCTTTGGGAGTGGAGTGTCCTCACGCCGGGGCTTTCGAGTTATACTCCCTSGTTGAAAACTTCTCTCCTCTTTGCCCTCTGAGTGCTACACTCCTTTCTACATTGCAGCACCTCTTCGAAAGGAAGGGTGGGGAATGCACTTGCTCTCTAGGACACTCTACTGAAAGACAAAAGAAGTGAGCTTGGACCCTCCAGACTATGAATAACTTCCTGAGCAAGTGTTACAACCACAAGTCTGCTAAGCAAACAGTCAATATTTCTTTATTCTGAGATCTTAAAGAGAAGCATGAGACAATCCTTGTACTCTTAGGACTGAAGATCAAGTGACGTTTTTGTGGCTGTGAATCACACTTTCCATACACATTGAACTCAGAACAGCAGCCAAGTGCCAAAATCTGAGAGACTGAGAGCATTTCATACGCATCTGGTCTTCAAATGGCCAGAGCCTCCTTCAAAACTGCATGTTGGGTGCTACAAAATGTGCTTGTGAGCCCTGTGAACCCGAAGTCTATGTCACACTGCTCACCCTATAAAGAACTGAGCATCTAACTTGGCTTTGAGAATTACATTCCAAAAGACAAGGCCACAGTGTCTCTGAATGTATGGACATAAGTATTATGCTTTAAATGAAGGTGTCAATTATTTTTTAAAAGTAGTCTTAACCAGAACTGATACCATAAACCCCTTGTAAGAGAGTGGTAGTATAACAAACTCCTCATCTAAAAGAGATCAATATCTCTGCCTCAGCTAAATGTGATTAAAAAAATGGGCCAACTGTTAATATCGCCTATATCTGTTATACGTATCTTTTAAAACTTGCAGTCTAATTAATTTCCTATCACAAGGCAAGATCTAAGGCTAGAAACACTCTGAATTAGGTATAGCTGGTTAAAAAAAATACAGCAAAAGAGACTTAAGAGGTATTTTTTCCAGCCCCTTCAGTCAACATGCAGCCAATTTGCCCACTTACAGAAAAATGCCCTCTCCCCTCATTATTCAAATTTCCCTCTCACCACCTCTCACTCAGCAGTTCTGCCTTTCTATAAATGCCCACCCTGTGCGTGACTGCTGGAAAATCCTGCCACCGAACCCGTACAACAGGCATTTGCCTCTGCAGAGGGAGGCAGACCTACAGTGCAGCATTTTCTTGGCATAACCAGACTGGATCAGGCCCAACCTCACCCAGCAGGGCAAAATACTTGCCTGAAGACTTCTTTTTTCCCCCCGTTTAGCTGATGTCATCCAGGAGATAATGCAGCTCAATTAGCACCCAAAAATAAATAAAAAAATAAGGATAAGGAAAAGAAAAAGAAAAACCTTGTCAGCCTGCTCAGTGTTTCCTCTAGGTGGATATGCTAACAAAGCTGTATCAAGGCTTTCCCCGTGCAAACCTGGGGTGCAGGCAGCTAGGCTTTTCACTGCCATCCTTAGGAGATTATCGCAAACATCAGGCTTAATTTGTTCACAGTTTATTCTGATTATTTGACACTATATAAGTACCTAGGGACATGGATTAACTTTATAGCTGCATTGCCTGTTTGATACAGCCAGCAGAAACTCTGAGGATGCACTACCCACAGCTCCACTGCTTATTTTACACATTTTTTTTCAACTGCACGCTATATTTTAATGTTCGTGGAATATTTTGCAGGGTTCTTTGTTTTGACTGAAGTAAATTGTTGAAGAAAAAACAAGGGACTTGTATAGTGATGTTGGGTTGAGGCTTTTTTTTTTGTTCTTTTTAGTCTCCACTGCCCCAGTCTTGTGAACAATTATGTGTGTGAGTAACTTTACATGCATGAATAGTCCCACTGAATAGTTCCCACATGACTTTGCCAGTAACTATTTGTAGCATTAGGTGTTAACAATAGGAAAACTCTGCATACAAAATTTAGGGATCTGTTTAATGGAGGAGTCTCCCTTTAGGGCCTTGATTATTGCTGTCCTTGAAATGATCACCTCCCCACACAGGCTAGATTATTTTAACAATTTCTATCTTTGCACAGAACACACTTGCAGTTGCTTCCCACACACTCGGGAAATAAGCAGGGTGTCCCAAAGGCAGCGATGAGGATGGCAGCGAAACTGCACGGGTTCGCGTTTAACCCCCTAGCACTCACCTCTGGACACGYGCTTCAGTTCAGGAAAAGGAGACGTGGGAGCAGGACCCCGCGCGATGGTGTTTTCAACCATTACATTAGCTCATGCAGCGCTATAGAAATATGGCAGCCTATGGAAGTCCTTCAAAACACTGAAGAAAGGCACTAATTCCAGCAATAAATTCTGCCCCCAAATATCATCACATAAATAGTGATGAGTTTTGAGGGCAGTGTGTGAAAATATTATATCCCACATACGCAGTGATTGAAACAGAACAAACTCGCTGAAGCCGAGAGTGGTATTTCACCATCTAGGAAGCTTTTTCGTTAGTCAACTGTCTTTCAAGAGCTAAACTGCATATTTGCTATCTTAAAATGTTGCTTTAAAGAAAGAAAAGAACACACAGATTTTTATCTCCTTTTTCCAAGCAGTCTGAATTCTTCAATCCTAAACGGTTTTATCTTGGCACAGCTATGAGGCYGCGTTACACATTTCTGGGAAATGCATGTCAATACCATGGTGTTCATTGTTCAGTTCCTACCTAAACGTGGGGGAATGCAATTCACAAAAAAAAAAAGAAGAAGAAAGAAAAAAAGGATTTAAAAGAAAAAATGGAGTAAAAAATAAAGGAAACAGTGATTTTTCTGGATGCCAAATTGGGCCCCTGATCCTTCAACTTTGGTTATAATTCTGAAATTTTATGCAAGCATTTGCTGGTATACTTAAGGGAGTTTGCAGGACTCAGTCCAACATTTGTGTGTAACCATCTCTCCTAAACCTGCTTTTAATTAATCTATTACATATTCCAACTTCTGAAGAATAGGATTTAGAAAAGCACTGGGCAGCAGCCTTGCTTTATTCCTATTAAGTCAATGGTAAAACTCCCCCTAATTCTTCTGGGAGCAGAATTAGGCCCACACCAAGCCCATTTTCAAAACTGAGTCTTTACAGCTTTATGCAGTGTCTTTCCCTGCCCTTCTTAAAGCACAGACTTCCCTCTACAGTTTTTTTTTTCCTCATGCAAAATAAAGTAATGCAAATACACAAACAAACCAACCTCAGCATCATAACTTCTGGGAACAACCCATCTCACTTTTCTTTCTGATTTTGTGGCTCCCTTTCTGGAGGAAACATTAAAATAAGTTTACTGCTGCTCAGCTGTGTCAAAGTCTAGGTAAGTGCCAAATAAGTTCCCCCAAAGTTTTGAGATAAACCTCTGGGTATTGGCTGGATTCCCTTTCCCAGTTAAAGCAACCCAGCATTTTACTGTGGCTGTTTCCCTGCTTATTACATCCTCCCTGTTCATTCTATTACTCTGAAGCATGAGCAAAATAATAAATTTGTTTTTTTTTGGAGGGGGGAGGGAAACTTTAGCTCTCATGCAAAGCTTGGGGACCTTGGATGCAGGAATTTGATTAGCTGTCAAAAACCACATTTCCTTGTGCCAACATGTGTTGTTTTTCCATGTGCATCAGCATAGATAAAAAGCCAAATTTTCACGCTTGTGCAGATACAGTCTCCCTACTTCCTATCAAAAAAACAYACCTTTTCACCATCAGGGAAAAAAAGAAGAAAAACCTTTTTCTTACAAAAAATGTGGCTCCTTCTAGAATAGTGCATGGGGAATTTCTCCCAGCCCTGCTCGGCTGCCTGGCCCTGCTCATCTGGGTAGGTGTGAGGTTGCTGCCTTCCCCTGTGCTGCCCCTAGGTGTGTGTGAGCACGCTTGCCTGTGTGTGTGTGCACGTGCATGCATGTATACATGTGTGCACAGGTGCGCTCATGTGTGTGCATTTGCGTGTGCCTGGGGGGGGGTTGTGCTTGTGCATGTGCACGCACRTGTCTCCATGTGGTTTTGCACGCATGAGTGGGCCTCTATGTGGGGGCATGTGCACGTGTGTGTGCACGTTTGCACATGAAGGCCTGCGTGCGGGCTTGTGTGTGTGTGCATGCACAGATATGTGTGCACATCCGTGTGGGGGCACGCACACGCGTGTGTGCACCCGCTTGCGGCACGTGTGTGCGCACGTCCGCTTGCACACCTGGGTGGGGGGCACACGCGTGTGCGTACGTGTGTGTGCACGTGGGGGCCCCCCCGGCAACACCTGGGCGGCCGAGCGGGCCTCGCCGAGCGCCCCGCCCCGAGGCGGGGACGGTCCCCGCGCGCCAGCACG